>NC_071258.1:34179906-34192406 GCF_023375685.1 Ictalurus furcatus | reverse complement strand
AGTTATATAAAATTCCTTGTGTAAAGAAGTCTGGATAAGAGACTGACATGATGGTCTGAGCGGTGTGTAAACGTTAGTGACACGTTTCTGCGTCACGTCTCCACATTCCGACTCTGTATGTACGAATGAACCCGTACTTCTCCGTCCTCGAGCCATGTCTTCACTAACACTGCACTAATCAGGCCACAGACGGTGAACCTAATAATAAAAAAATGCTTAAAAACCCGCTGGAAATAAGGAATGTAAGTAATTTATAAGAGATTGGCCACACACGTGGATCTGCTGCAGCTCTGTGACGTGTGAAATAAAAACACCCGGGATTGCTTAACCATGGTCAGGGTTTCTTCCTGCGCTGATCGGTCCTGCTGCGCTCAGATGAATTCTCTGACTTCCCAGAAAAAGAAACTTCCCGAGTCACCCCAGAGTGTTTGGGTTTTCGAAAGCTTCAAACGCACGCCATGTCCTCCTTTAGACTTGCGAGACGTGCTCCAAAGGGTTTGGAGTAGGAAACGAGTGTTGAATGGCAACCGCTCGACGCTATTTAAGTTCCACGAAACATAACTACGTAGCACAGAGTGGCGAGGAGAGGACGGTCACGACGGGAGCCGTGAAACCGAAGAACCGAACAGAACGTCCAGGTGCGCTTCGACACAAGCGTCTCTTCTTTCCGTGGAATGGGTTAGGATGACCCACGAGCCACATTCAGAGAGGAGGAACAAAGAGAGAGAGAGAGAGAGAGAGAGAGAGAGAGAGGGGAATGGATCAGTGAAAGGTGAGACAGTCGCAGCGTATCACATGGATGAGCGCTGAGAACCAAAAGGTCTTTAGACAAACACGGACACGTCAGATCTCACAGCGGCGCGACGCTCTCCTTTTGGTCGTGCTTTTGTGTGCGTGACTCAACGGGAGCAGGATTCAAATGTTCACCTCTTTTTGGTGAAATCACCCGGTTTCCCTCTCTCTCTCTCTCTCGTTTCCATCCTGCACAGATCATTCTGCGCCCGCCGAGCGTCTCGCTCTCTATCTAAACCTTCTCTCCGTCCCAGAGCCCTGACCGTGGACGACCGCCCGCTCGTCAATATCCCATCCGCAGTGTGCTGTTTATCATCAATAAGCATTTTTACCCCTAAGATAAGAATGTAAACAACACTTTATAAGGGGAGCGTTTAGACGTTTCAGGATCTTCCAGATTCTAGCTATTTAAAAAGAAATATTAGCATAAATTATACTGAATTAAGATCGGGAGAAATGGCAAAAATATCACGTTTTTTTTTTTTTGTTTTTTTTTTTTTAAAAAAAGCTGTTTGATGATATTAAATGTCTGCAAAAAAGGCATTTATTTTTTATATTTAAAATAATATTTTTAGATATTAATTATTATATTTAAAATAATTTTTTATCAGAATTATTTATGCTATTTAAAAAAAACAACAACTAAAAAATAAAACAATAAAAAATAAATTTTCTAATATTTTTTTTTTTTTCAATTTTAAAAAATTAAATATTTTCAAATAAAAAGGGGGGAAAAAAAATCTGTAAAATATTAAAACTGACAATTTTAGACAAGTTTTAACACCACATTACTTGTAATTATTCAAATAAAAATAACCATCTATATAAAAAAAAAAAAATCAGAAAATAGTACTGGGACATAATTTATCATGATATCGATCGTACAGTTTTTCATTTTTAAATTTACCTACAAAGTTTTAACGTCACATCAGCTGCTTCCAGTCAGTTTGTAATTATTTTAAAAAAAAAATAGATAGCACAATATCTAGAAAAGCTTGTTGTTGCATGATTTATGGCGATATGGTTATTATATGGTCACATCGTCCGGCTCTGTGCTGAATCAAAAATAAAAAACAACCGTCTTTAATGCATGTGCTAAAGCGCTTCTTCTAAACGTACTCCAGCGGAGAAGCGTGACAGGGGTTCGGATCCGCACCGAGAAATCCAAGCAGTCGGGAAACCCTGAATATCCGCGGCAGGTGTGTTTCACAGCTGGAGGAAAGCTATCAATAAGCAGACTTGACATATTTTATATTGTGAAGGCTGATTTGGCAAAATGAAGACAGCGCGGTCTCTGGCTTAAACGGATTTACCTGCGGCTGAGAGCTGCTTTCTACTTTTATCCTTATCGGGTTTGAGAGCTATAAAACCCCCACTAGCCATTAGGATCGGTGCCTCCCTGCACCCCCACCACCACCTTCTCCTGAGTCGAGTCGCTCGGACGCAAGCCCTGGTCAATGATTACCGAACACCAATCACCGGCGGAGCAGCAGCTGATGACGAGGACGCTCCGAATCACATTCTGGAGAAGACGAGTGAGATGAGCGAGACGTTTCCCTGCAGTTTCAGGATGTGAGAAATGTAATCTGTGCTGCTGGCTGGGGATCGATACACAACGTTAATAGATAAACTACCGCGTTCACGTGACAAAAATACCACGTCACGATATTTACAGACGTTTCTATGATACGCTATATGAATGAGGATATATACTGTAGCTACAAGCCAAACATTTTTTAAATGTTTAAAACAACAACAACAGCAACACAGTATAAAAAGATGTGATGATATCTCAAGAAAGCGACGTAATCAATCACAGTATCGATTAATCGGCCGATTATTCACGAAGCTCCGCCCCTCGTCCCATATCTACGGTGTCCTGTAGAGTATAGTGTCGATAAAATGCTTGACAGTCAGCTCATCCAAACACAAACAAGCTGTCCGGACCGGACGCCAGTTTTCCAAATGGGTTTTCCCAGAGACTTCACACACTCTTGCTAAAGTCACGGCTTAACACGTTGTTTTTTCTCATCTATATGACCTGCAAATCTTCCAGGTTATTTATAAGGAATAATAAAAAAAACGATGATTGCAGCTTTAATATATATATAAAAAACAAAGCCGGGCTTTAGGAGTAGTGAAGCCCAGGAGCAGAACCCTCTGACTGAGCGTGTATATTATGATGAACGGATCAGTAGATCTCAGCTGCCACGTGTTAGTGTTTGAAGCAGCAGGGGGTCTCTCCGCATGAACAGGGGCAGCGCGGGGCGACCCGACGGCCTCTACGGGTCTCGGTTTCGGTGCTAAATAAACCCGACACGCGTGCTCAGGATTTTCCGCCGTGTGTGACGGAGCCGGGCGATATGATGATATAAATACCGATATGGTGATGAATTACGTTACGAAACTCTTCCCTGAGGAAACGTGTCTGATGGCGGATCCTGGATTTTGGGAAAAAGGACCGGAAAAAATGTTCTCATGTAAAGAGCCTTCTTCTCTTAGGACTGATTTTATTATATTTATACTTCATTAGATTTACTACGATTACGATATACAGGATTTTTATTTTTTTTGCGACTATGGGAAGTAAAGAGAAGGTTTTACAGCTTAGTGGTTTATAAATAAAACCATATCGGATGGGCGTTGGCTGAGACTCTAAGGTTTAGTATCGACATGGAAAAAAGGAAAATCTCTAATCCGGATATCTTTTTAGTAAACGTATTCGTTTATTTTAATAACCAAAAGTCTGATTAGATGATCTGCGGGTGAAAGTTTGTACTCAAGCTTTAAAATTTTAAAATAGAAATGTTTTCCAATTAAAAAAAAAAACTCTTCAAAAAAACTCACTTTTCAAAATGTTTGAATATGTCAAATATAAATAAAATATTTTTTATTGCTTGATGTTTGTCAGTAAACTGTTATACGGATCATAGAAGAAATGAGAATTCCCGCACTTTTACGTGCGTGTGCGCACGTGTGTGTGTGTGTGTGTGTGTGTGTGTGTGCCTTTAAAACAAACTTTAATTTCTTCTCAAAACATCTTTAATTAAATTACGTCTAAGCAGCTGAGCCACATGTTGGAGGTACTTGCAGTATGTAAACTTAGGAAAAGACACTTCTGTGTGTGTGTGCGCGTGTGTGAGAGAGAGAGAGAGAGAGAGAGAGAGTGAGAGAGAGAGGGAGTGAGAGAGAGAGAGAGAGAGAGAGCGAGAGAGAGATTTTCGTCATTGTTAAACCCTGCTAATGTGAAGTTTTCAGTGCTCTGGCTTTCCCAGAGCAGAACCCAGAGTCACTGGTATAGTAGAGACACGATACACTCTCACTCTTTCCTCCATCTCTCTCTCTCTCTCTCTCTCTCTCTCTCTCTCTGGGCTGAAAATGGCAGCGCTGTCTGTCTATTTATTGATGGAGAAAGGCTGTAGTGAGAGCTGAAGCTGAGCTGCAGGGGGTCCGGTGCTGGCTGTGAGCTTTGTATATATTTGCGCACCCGTGCGTGCGTGCGTGTGCGTGTGTGTGAGATGCCTTTGTGTTTCCTCCTTCCTCCAGGAGATTACACTGTGAAAATATATTGCGTTCAGTTTGAACCCGAGTCTAGTGGAACAGAACGTGCTGGAAATCAGCGGACATCGCGTACGTTCTTAAAACGGATAAACGGAAATGCCCGGCAAAAAAAGCAGTTACAATGAGTTTTATATATAAACATGTTATTTTTATTTCTTTTCCCCCTAACTATCCCCCTACGCAGCTGCTCCCAATGGCGATCTGCCCATCTGCCCCTTCCTTTGACCAGCCCCGTGACCCTTTGACCTCTTCCAAATCTGGGCCAGCATTCCTCCCAGCAAACTGGCGTGTCTGTGTGTTGATCGTGTGTACAGGATATACAGTATGACTCATTTAAAAAGTAAGAAGTGCTGCTGCGTTCACTGCTCATTTTGATTTGGCGTCACTTGCTGAACTCGGGGTTGGGGAGACCGTCCCGCGTTCCAGAGTAGTTGAGGTGTTTTCTTTGTTTTTTCCAATTCGAATGAAGAGTAATCATCAGAACACCCTTTCTAACTTGGTACAAGACTAACTGTATATTAACTCGATATTAGTCTGATCTAGCGTCGCGGTGTTTAGTCTACCGTTCGGCTCGATGCATCCGTTTACCCCAGGTGAGGTGATGACAATTACACTCCATTCAAAAAAATTGTCTGTCCATTCAAAAACCTCTCTGTCTGTCTGTTAAACTGCCCGCTGCTCTTCAGAAAAATCCTCCAGGTCCGGCACATTCTTTACTTTTCCAGCATCTTCTGCGGATTTGACCCCTTTCCAACAGCGACTATATGACGTTCAGATCCGTCTTTTCACACTGAGGGCGACTGAGGGACTCGTACACGACTATTACACAAGGTGCAAACGTTCACTGATGCTCATGAAGGCAACACGGGATACATTAAGAGCCAGGGGGGTGTAAACTTTTGACATTGTGCTGTCCTGTAGCAGGAATGGAGTCGGAGCGAGCGGACACGGTGAAGCGTATACAGTGCTGACCACTTCCGCTTGTGACACCTCATTAGTGTGACTGTTTCTCTGTAAGACAGAGAACGTGTGTGTGTGTGTGTGTGTGTGTGTGCTGAGAGACCGAGCGGGGTAAAAAGTGCACTCTGGATAGTAATCCTCGCCTCGGTTTTCCTGATCCTGCTTCGATCACTTCGTGTAGAACTTAAACGCTTATCCTGGATCAGAACACCACCCCCCCCCCCCCCACAACCTTCTTCATCTCTTTCTCTCGCTGAAGTAATGCCAGTGCACCACTTTATGACCCCTACATTTACTCTGTCTCTTTCTCTATCCCTCTTTTTTTCTCTTCAGACAAATATAGCGGTGGGAGAAAAAGCTCTTGGGTGGAGGGGAAAGAATGCGGTGCTGAGAAGCTCAACAAATCAATCAGCCGATGGGAGAGCGAGCGAGCGAGCGAGCGTCCGAAGGGCCTCTCTCTCTCTCTCTCTGCATCCAATCGCAGGCTTGACCCCCGGTCCGCTCGACACACACCCTTTTGCCTTGAGCCTTATGGCCGTGAAAGGGGCGGGATAGGGAGGGGGTAAGAGAAAGGGCAGAAGAATTCTCGGACCCTTATCTGCGTAAATCATTCGGTGTGTGCTTGCACACCCACAGTCAGGGACGAGCGTGTGATCTTCCCCTCTGACCCCGCCGGTATTCAGGGAGCGTAGAAGATTGAATTCTTAGCGCACACGGTTTCGGTCGGCGATAAACGAAAAACGTGTGTACGTATTTCAAAAGTTAGCGTTCGGAGCGTCACGTCCATGACCATTTACAGGCCTACATTTATTTCAATTCATTGGGACGATTTAGGGGGAAAAACAAGCCCCGACTATTAACTCAAAACACCACTGAATCGGACCCAGTGTGTACTCGTGATGGATGGACGAGATACAGGTCAGAAAGCTCAAGCGAACATGCTTCCGAGACTTTTCCCCCCCTCAGTTAAGTGTGCTCTATCGCTCCGTGGCTTGTCTCCCAGCATACAACCCCTTGAGCAATTTGTGGCGACCTCTGACCTTTCCGGCCGCTGCCCGAGGAAACCATGGAAACCTTTCATGTCCGGCACCCGAGGAAATAAAGTGGAGGTCCTGTCCACTAGGAACTGGAGCACAAACTGGGCAGCCGTTATCCCTGTTATTACACAGCGTGACTTACACACACACATACACACACACACACACACAGCGAGCACAAGCACTCACACAGAGGGTATATTTTACTCAATATATACGTTGGATAACAGTTTCTAAACTCCCCCCTAAACTGTGCCTGGAAGTTTTTTTTTTAAACCCTCCTTTTTTTTACTTGGCGTACGATCTCATCACTACTCTTACGGTCATGTTCCTCGCTGGAGAACCACGACACCGATGCGAGTCACAGCGTTTCCTCAGGAAGTAAGCAGAAAAGTTGGAATTCCGAGGAAAGAGGTCCCGCACGTGACATCCGAGCCCTCCGGCTTCAGACTGCATCAGGGAATGCGGCGTGTTGCTTATCGTACGCCGTGACTAGCGCTTTGTCCCGCTCCTCTGTGTGCGTGTGTGCGCGCGCGTGTGTGTGTGTGTGTAACGCAGCTACGTGACCCCTGACTCGGCTGTTTTTATTTAACGCCGGTTCCTGCGCGAGTTCTAGTGGAACCTTGGGTTAAAGGGTGTTTTCAAAGAATAATTCGAGAGTCAAGACCTCGGCATTACGGCGACTACGTGAGACTATTAACGGATTAACGCTCCGAATTAAAATAAATAAATAAATAAATAATAATGAGAAGAAGAAGATGGGAGAAATTCAACGGGACACAATGTACAGGGTCCGAAAAGATCATTTCTATTTTTCCTAGGAGTTATAAATGAACAAATGATTATAAATAAATCAAATATGTAATAGGTTATATGTTCAATAAACACAGTACGTAAATTTAACGAGACTAACTTTCTTTACTTCTGTTTTTCAAAAACTTATAAATAAATAAATAAATAAATCATTTTAGCCAAATAAATAAAAACACGTCGAATCTGTAATAGGCGATAAGTTTATAAATATTACTACTTTAGTCAATTTAATCAGGAGTTATAAGAAGACACTCTACATTCTATTTAGTGTTTGACACGAGTTAATAATAAATAATTTGAAATAAATTATAAACAAATATAAGTTTGTACATTAATAAATACTTTAATCATTTAAAGCAGAAGTTTAAGAAGGTAGACTAACTTCTATTTTTTGGTAACTTTTTTTTTTACTAACTCTTTGTTCACATTTTACTAAATCACTTGAAAAGCAACAGCTCCTTTCAAGCGTGTGTGTGTGTGTGTGTGTGTGTGTGTGTGTGAGCACACTGGTGACAGATATTTCTTTTGGCTGAAGGTGAGAAGACAGAGGGCAAAAGGTCCAAAAGGTCCACACATGTGGAACCATTAATCTTCCTGTCCCCCTAAACACCCCCTACACACACACACACACACACACACCTATACCTTCTCAACATTCCACCAACACTCTTGAAACACAAACTCGCTCCAGATTCACATTTCACGCTGATCTATAGAGTGACGTGACCTGACGTGTTCTGATCCGGCTCGAAACGTTCCACGTCTCCTACAACCTCTCGAACTTTCACCGTGGCTCGGTATCGTTTGCGTAATTGCTCTTCCTTTGATGAATAAAGATAAAGGCCAGATGCCCCGGGTTCGGTCAGTCATCTCTGGCCAAACAAATACCCCTTAAAGAAGAGCTTTTCTTTAGCCGTGGTGGTCAGGGGGGCAGCTGAGGGCAGTTGGGGGGCAGCAAGGGGACAAAAGGCTGTGGAGAGAAAGGCTTTTCATTTGTTCTGCTGAGCAGCAGAGCAGAAAGCAATCGCATGGAGACCAGTAGCTCCTTTCACTCCAGGAGCACAATAAAAAGTTAGGTACTCATGGGGCAGAGACACATGGGGGGAGGGGGGGGGGAGGAGAAAAATTGTGTATATCTATTTAAGTGATCATCTTTCCCGATCTTCTGTCACTAACTTTGTGTTAAACTCCTTGAGCATTTCTCAGGTAGCTGTCAATTTTACGGTCCTGCTCTAAATGCCCCTTTAAAACAAGTCAGTAAACAGAGCCGAGTGTCTTTACTGCAGCTACACCTCATTAATAAACTGCAGCTCGCTCAGGTAACCTGATCACTCAGCACCCAAACAAGAGCAGCAGAATCGCCCTACTGTACTCTATTATACTCTACTGTACTCTATTATACTCTACAGTACACCATTATACTCCACTGTACTCTATTATACTCCACTGTACTCTATTATACTCCACTGTACTCTATTATACTCCAGTGTTCTCTACTATACTCCACTGTTGTCTACTATACTCCACTGTTGTCTATTATACTCTACAGTACACATTATACTCCACTGTTCTCTATTATACTCCACTGTTGTCTACTATACTCCACTGTTGTCTATTATACTCTACAGTACACATTATACTCCACTGTTCTCTATTATACTCCAGTGTTCTCTATTATACTCCAGTGTTCTCTATTATACTCCACTGTACTCTATTATACTCCAGTGTTCTCTACTATACTCCACTGTACTCTATTATACTCCACTGTTGTCTACTATACTCCACTGTACTCTATTATACTCTACAGTACACATTATACTCCACTGTTCTCTATTATACTCCACTGTACACTATTATACTCTACAGTACACCATTATACTCCACTGTACTCTATTATACTCTACAGTACACATTATACTCCACTGTACTCTATTATACTCTACAGTACACCATTATACTCCACTGTACTCTATTATACTCTACAGTACACATTATACTCCACTGTACTCTATTATACTCTACAGTACACCATTATACTCCACTGTACTCTATTATACTCTACAGTACACCATTATACTCCACTGTACTCTATTATACTCTACAGTACACATTATACTCCACTGTACTCTATTATACTCTACAGTACACCATTATACTCCACTGTACTCTATTATACTCCACTGTTCTCTATTATACTCCAGTGTTCTCTATTATACTCCAGTGTTCTCTATTATACTCTACAGTACACATTATACTCCACTGTACTCCACTGTTCTCTATTATACGCCACTGTACTCCACTGTACTCTATTATACGCCACTGTACTCCACTGTACTCTATTATACGCCACTGTACTCTACTGTACTCTACTGTACTCCACTGTACTCTATTATACGCCACTGTACTCTACTGTACACCATTATACGCCACTGTACTCTACTGTACTCTATTATTTGCTACTCTACTCTATTACATCCTACTATACTCTACTGTACTCCACTGTACTCTATTATACTCCACTGTACTCTATTATATGCCACTGTACTCTACTGTACACATTATACTCTACTGTACTCTACTATACTCAGAGAGGGTGGGAATTGTGTTGTTTTTAAACATTTGTCGCTCTTCGCTGTTACTCAGTCTCACTGCTCCTGTTTTACAGCTTCGACCCCTCACAGGGCAAAGTCACATGACTTTCTCTGATGTGCATCGAGGAATTTATTCCGTAAATGTGTTTCCGTCGTAGTTTACGTGCACGTCTTCTTATCGAATTAAAAAAATTATTATTATTCGCCTCAATTGATAAGCATGGTTTTTTTTTTTTTTGGAGATTTTTTCACATCTGGCGTTTCCATTCAGCGTTTTTTTTTTTTTTTTTAAATGAGATATCCCAAAATTCGCACAAAAATACATGGATGGAATCATAGCTATTGTATTGCGATTTAACAAGATAAGTTGGATAAAGTCTGTCAAATCCACATCTTCTGACCAATCAGAATCCAGGATCCAACATATCTTAAACTGTTATAAAAGGTGAGGTCATTAGCGTTATATTATCAATGTGTCATCGCTTTACATAAATGGCCCTGGAAAGAACATTCATCAGTTTTGTGAGAATGATGTCACATCAACCCGCCCTGACACACTAATTCACACACACACACACACACACACACACACACACACACACACACACTCCCAAATGCAAGGAAGGATGACCATGCAGCATTGACTTAAAAGGCTCTAGCTGGTGAATAGCTCCTAACCTTTCAAACCTGCCCACCTTCATTTACACACCAATGGAGGCTTTCTCTCAGGATCTACCCTGGCTTTCAAACCACTGGCCTCCAGCACTGAACTCATCCCCCCACCACAAAGCTTAGACTTAGTTTTCAGATAACTTCTATAACAGATGGTGTTGTAAATTGACTACGTTCTGCTTGCATCAATCAGCGCAATCTGTATGAAAAAGTAGTGTGAAAAGTAGGCGATCGTCGTAGCGGCGCTCACGCTCTGAGATTTTAATAAAACATTCTTTGGTTGGAGTTAGTCAACCAGAGCTAGCCAATCGTGGGCGTCTGTGAGCTCATGTCTGCGGAAGAGGGCGGATAGCGAGTGTGTTACGCTGCCATGACTGGTATTTGACTGGCTTCACGTGTCTCGGAGGAAGAACGTGCTAGCCTTTACCTCATTGGTTACTAGCTGTCATGTAATGGGGGATGGGAATTGGTAGATGACCAATTTGGGGAGATAAACTGGGAAAGAGGGTTGACCAGTTGTATTTGGTCTGTAAACTGGCGTAATGCGTTTTAAGACCGCCGATCTCAAATCACTACCAAAGAATTCTTTTATGACATGCGATTTTTGCTGGTGGGCCCAAATCCGTACAGTGCAAACTCGACTTTAACAGACTCTTACTGAATTTCACAGTAAACGTAAATCTACGAGGCGCAAAGTAATAATTTTCTCTGCCATTTTGTGCACATGTCACAGATCACGTACGTAATAAAACTCTTAGCAGGGTATCAGGGTTAAAGCGGTGCAATGTTGCATGGCGGCTCAAAACTAATGTTCAACACATTTTAAAAGCTCTAGTAACCAGCTTGCACTGATACAATGCTCCTCTCCATGAAATCTGACCCACAGAAAGGCGACACGGAGATAAAGAGGGACTCCAAGAAAGCGTAATCCAACTGTGCGTGTTTGGAGATTTAGGAAAATCTGGACTGACCGGATGCGGTATCGCTGATACTACAAGGATTTCAGAAAGGACAACTAAGGACCATCCCATGGACCAGAAATTACAGCAAGAGGGCAAGAGAACAAGAGCCCTGAACTTACTTGCGATAGTCAGGCGAGCTTTCTGGCTCAGGATAGCTCCGTATTTGTTCTGAGCAAGGCACTGGTATGACCCTTCGTCCGATTTCTCTCCTTTTCGGCTCTCGGTCTCCGAGATGAAGAGCGATCCGTTGGAAAGTTGGTAGACGCGGTCCGACTCAACGGCAGGAGATCCGTTTTTCAGCCAACGGATCCGGATTGGAAGCTCGCCCTGAGCCTGGCAGTCCATAATCACTACGTCCTTACGCAGGACTGTCACATCGCGGGGCTCCTTAACGAAAAATAACTCACTGAAACACAAAACACCTGAAAAGATAGGCAGAGAGAGAGAAAGAGAGAGAGAGAGAGAGAGAATGAGTGTCTGGACTGAGAGGCTTCTATTCTGTTCAGAGGAACATGGATGTTCCTTGGAAAGAGAACGTCCATGAAAACACCAATGGAAAGAAAAGGAACTCTGAGAAACAGGAAGGCCGTGGTTCTCAGTAAAGTCGGGTTTGTAAAGCATGTACAGGGTGATTTTTCACAACCCACCATTAACTCTTATTACGTTTATCAATGACTTGTTATAGTTACTAGGTGATTATCTGTCCACTTGATTTGAACAGATTTAACCCAGTCCTCAGTACCTCAAAAACTACTCGCTTATTAATAACAGCAACTTGGACGTCAGGAATTTAAAGCACTATGGCTTCAATACACAGCCGAATTATTACTGTTCGCATTTAAATAATGCGCCTGAGGAATTTATTTCACAGTTTAAGAGGTTCCTGGCGGAAAACCTGAAAATCTTTCCAGAACATATCCTCAAACTAACATGGACTCAAAGGATCCTGGACTAACTCTGAAGCACTGGTTTGGCCGTGTTTCTGTGATCATATGTCTGCGCAGATTACACTTCACGCTGGTCTAATCCGGTTATCCATGCCTACTAAAGTCCGGCACCTGGGAGTAGAGTGACTCTATCCGTCCTTAAAATGATTTATTATAGTCTTTGCA
>NC_071258.1:34164906-34169906 GCF_023375685.1 Ictalurus furcatus | reverse complement strand
GAAACCGGTTTTACGAGTAGGGACCGGGGAAACCGGTTTTACGAGTAGGGACCGGGGAAACCGGTTTTATGAGTAGGGACCGGGGAAACCGGTTTTACGAGTAGGGACCGGGGAAACCGGTTTCATGAGTAGGGACCGGGGAAACCGGTTTTTAGAGTAGGGACTGGGGAAACCGGTTTTTATGAGTAGGGACTGGGGAAACTGGTTTTTAGAGTAGGGACTGGGGAAACCGGTTTTTATGAGTAGGGACTGGGGAAACTGGTTTTTATGAGTAGGGACTGGGGAAACCGGTTTTTAGAGTAGGGACTGGGGAAACTGGTTTTTATGAGTAGGGACCGGGGAAACCGGTTTTATGAGTAGGGACTGGGGAAACCGGTTTTTAGAGTAGGGACTGGGGAAACCGGTTTTTATGAGTAGGGACTGGGGAAACTGGTTTTTATGAGTAGGGACTGGGGAAACCGGTTTTTAGAGTAGGGACTGGGGAAACTGGTTTTTATGAGTAGGGACTGGGGAAACCGGTTTTTATGAGTAGGGACTGGGGAAACCGGTTTTTAGAGTAGGGACTGGGGAAACCGGTTTTTATGAGTAGGGACCGGGGAAACCGGTTTTTAGAGTAGGGACTGGGGAAACCGGTTTTTATGAGTAGGGACCGGGGAAACCGGTTTTTAGAGTAGGGACTGGGGAAACTGGTTTTTATGAGTAGGGACTGGGGAAACCGGTTTTTAGAGTAGGGACTGGGGAAACTGGTTTTTAGAGTAGGGACTGGGGAAACTGGTCAAGTTTGAAAGCAAAATGGATGAAGCCAAATTACAGGGCAATCCTAGAAGAAAACCTTTGAGTCTGCAAGAGACTTTAGACTTAGACCATGTACTGACCCAGGGAGGTGATCACTGACCCAGGGAGGTGATCACTGACCCAGGGAGGTGATCATTTATGCAACAAGTTTGTAAATAATTGATTGTTGTGTCAATAAAATAAATGTTTTGTATATGTTAGACATACTGAGTGAATCAAGTGTTAAACATCTCAGTTAAGTCCATTTTAGTCCTCCACGATGTGGAAAAGTTAAGGGTAGTGAATACTTATGTAAGATATTGTATGTATTACGTATGCGGACTGAAGGCTGGGAGTTACTCACCACGTGTGAGCCCGGGGCAGTTTGTCTCGGGTTCCCCACTGCTCGATGGTGAATAACTGCGGCCCGTTGGACCCTAATCATCGCCGAAAAACACAACGACGTTCAGCATGAAACTTTCACACGCACCACATGCTTTCACTCCTGCACTGAACGCCAGACAAGCTGTTTTTATTTTTTTAAGTGATGAAGGGGGCGGGGCTAACCATAGAGCTCTGCAAAACCGTTCATCGGCACGCGAGACGTCCCCGTCACAAACTGCAGCAACCGGATTCGCTTCTCAGCATCCATCAGCAGCACAGCCTGAGAGAGAGAGAGAGAGAGAGAGAGAGGGAGAGGGAGAGAGAGAGAGAGTGTGAGAGAGAGAGAGAGAGAGAGGGAGAGAGAGGGAGAGATGTGAGGAGAGAGATGAGAGAGATAGGAGAGAGAGAGGAGAGAGAGAGGAGAGAGGGAGAGGGGAGAGGGTGAGAGGAGAGAGAGAGAGAGAGAGAGAGGGAGAGATAGGAGAGAGTGAGGAGAGAGATGAGAGAGATAGGAGAGAGAGAGAGGGGAGAGGGCGAGAGGAGAGAGAGAGAGAGAGAGAGAGAGAGGGAGAGATAGGAGAGGGAGAGATAGGAGAGAGTGAGGAGAGAGATGAGAGAGATAGGAGAGAGAGAGGAGAGAGGGAGAGGGGAGAGGGCGAGAGGAGAGAGAGAGAGAGAGAGAGAGAGAGAGAGAGAGAGAGAGAGATTGCTCCTGATGTAGCAGGCTGTCAAATCAGTTCTGCTGATTGGAATATTAGGACACAGTTCTAAGATCAGTCTTATCAGCTAGTTCAGCCCATACTTGAGATTTTATTATTATTATTATTTTTTTTTTCATTTAAACTTTGCCAGATGTTTAAGATAAAATGTAACCTCACCGTCAGGCAAACGTTTAATATTTACACTGCACAAAACCACCAACCCAAAGTCTAACCCGTCAGTACGGTGAAGTCCCGCTGAGATACGGGGTTTCATTAGAACAAGTGATCCGCGCTCACCTTCCAGAACCACTGGATGACGGGCTGGTTCGGCCCGTAGCCGTTCTTATACTTGGTGTTTTCTCTCCAGTCGTTGACGTCCACGTCCCCCAAACCGCACATCAGCAGCTGAGCGCAAAACAAGCGGCAGGACAGGAAATGACACACAGAAACACATGGATGTCTAAAGACAAACGTACGCGTCTCCACGACGACTGTTGCGTTTGGATGTAAATGAAAGCTCACCTCCAGCTCGTTCTCGTCGAAGATCTTGATGAGGTCCTGCGGGATGAGCTCGTAGAAGCCCTGAGAGGAAATCAGATGCTACGTCAACGTAAAGCCGCTGGAAGAGATACAATGATCTCCATCGGGCCTGTCAGAACACCACGCAGTGATCCGGACACAGGGCACAGGAGGTGAGACGGACACGCACGGCACGGCACGGCACGGCACGGCGTGACACGCGTTACACACACACGTGCTCACATACTCTACAGCGTCACGTCGCTTTTACACTCCGTTCACAAATACTTTAAAAAAACAAAACAAAAAACTTATATTATTATTATATTTAATATCCAGGACTCGAGTCGTTCCCTCGCCAGCCTCACTTTTTCCCCTCTCTCGCCAAAAACCCCAAGTTACAGCTCTGACACTGGAGACTCCTTCCATAACTGTAAACCTCTCATTAATCTTACAATAAGCTATCGGAACGAGCGCATTAATATAACGCCGTGACGTGCAGCCGCGTGACCGTCAGGGCTGCCGAGATAGAAAAATGCACCGACGCCTTCTGACCAATCACGATCCGGAATCCGTCAGCGCTGCGGTGTAAAGCAGGTTACATGTTAGGACGTTTCTAACGTCAAAGCTGCGGATGGACATCGCGGAACGTAACCGTGACGATAAAAACACATAACGGTTCCGGCTCGGTCCGGCGTCTTTGACGTCACGCCGCGAGATACGAGAAGAAAACCAAGACAGGTAGCCATGGGAACGGTCCCGATACGAGTAAACGACAGGCAGTCGTCGAATGAGACGTCCGTACTTACCTCCTTGAAGGCGGACATCTGCTTCTGGACCCGGTTCACAAATCTCCACTGCATCACGAGGCTACGAAACAGAACACGGGGCATTAAACACGTCGCAGTGCTCTAGATGTCACATGACCGCGCTACACGTAAAAACCTGCTTCTGGGAGCTTACTGGATGTACTCTTTCTTGTTGGAGTCGGTGACGACGACGTCAGCGCCACCTGGCGTTAACTCGTGCTGGTGCGTCTACAGGAAACAAAACCAGAGGAATTAGATACAAGGTCACGCTGAGAATAACTCCGCAGCGTGTAAGATATTCAACGCTCTCCAACGTGTGGTTTAAGAGCTGATCTTTACAGCCGAGCGTCTGCGCTCGACATCGACGCGTACAATCCTTTACAGACCTGATAGACACGCTTTCAATATTTACTGCTCTAATCCGAAACCGGAGGGAGATCACCTGTCCAAAGAGCTCCTCGTCGATGGTGAAGCGGAGGTCCAGGTCAGTGGGGTCGTTCTCCAGGATCCATTTCAGAGAGTTAAAGTACTCGCTGTCCTGGGGTGGCACGCACACACACACACACACACACACACTTCAGCAATGACTGTGAAATAATCTGGCACACTAGGTGCATACCAACAACAGTTAGATATATATACGTTTATACTCTATAAAAACAAAACAGGTTAACTTGCTAAACATTTTAATAAGACAGAGGATCGTAATTACGCCCCTCACCACAGATTCGATGTCCTGTAACGTGATCGGCTTCTGCAGCATCATCTTGTAGAACGGTCGAATGAAGAACGCTGTAGAGGAATACGGAAGAAATACGTTTAATACATACAGTAGAGACCAGTCTGTTCCTGTTCTCACTTACATTATACGGAGAATCGTTTGTGAATCCTGACCATCACACACACACACACACGTGCGCGCGCTACCGGTCGAAAGTTTGTGGACGCTCGGCCGTAACGTTTCTCACGATCGTTAAAAAGCTTCTGATCTGAAGGTGTGTGATTAAGCGTGTGACGCAGACAATAATATCATCATCGTGCCGACGTGCTCGTTTCTTTCGTCAGAAAACGAACATTTTATTTACAAATAAATCTTCATTTAAACGGACGACTCGGAGCGAAATATTCCGGAAAAGCAGGTGATAAGAGTCCGGCGTCGATGTGAACTCCTTTAATCCGGTTTAAAAATCATCTCAGGGAAATTCCTCAAGAAACCGGGAGAGAAAACGCCGAGAATACATTTCCGGAAACTTCTGGGTGAAAATAGCGTCTACGCTGAAGATGATAAAATATTCAATTATTTAGATTTGTTTTGGATTTCTTTTTTTTTTATCATAATTCCCATAGCTCCGTTTGTGTTACTCCAGAGTTTTGATCACTTTATTATTAGCTGAAAATGTGGAAGGGGAAAAACTAAAAATAAAGAATGAGTGCGTGTACGCTTTTGACCGGTAGTGTGCGTGTTGACAGAAGTGAAAAATGCCCGCGTTTAGAGAATGGGTTGGGTAAGGAATGGCGAGGTGACGCGTACCGTCCAGCAGCTTGCCGTGGTAGACGGCCATCCCCGCCACACGCCCGATGAATTTGAAGTAGGAGAAATGATCCTCGTTGCAGAGGCCTGAGTTTGGGTTGATCTGCAGCGTGAAGTTGTCCCTGTAAAAACAGCACGCTGCGGTTAAATATTCACACCGGCACGTCACGTCTTTACTGCGAGGATCACGACATCGCCCTGAGGGCGTTTCCTTTCAATATCCGGAATCATCACTTACAGAGCAGAGTACTCAAACAGCCCGTAATAAGGGTTGAACATCTC
>NC_071258.1:33844906-33849906 GCF_023375685.1 Ictalurus furcatus | reverse complement strand
AGGTCTTCCTGCTCTGCTCATACCAGTGAAAGCATGTAAAACAACTGCCTGGGGCCTGGAGTACATCAGTAGTAGTAGCAACTTTCATAGGCACAGAGTCAACACACTCTCATGGTATTTAGACAGAGAGAGAGAGAGAGAGAGAGAGAGAGAGAGAGAGAGAGAGAGAGATGCACCCTGAAGTAAACTACACTAAAAATGTTTAATTAGAAAATGTTGTAAGTTCCTGCAGTAATAAATCAAAAGGCTGGTGAATCTGCATAATTCATTCTAGTGCTTCACAAAGCTCAGAGCGAGAGAGAAAGACAGAGAGAGAGAGAGAGAGAGAGAGAGAGAGAGAGAGAGAGACGAGGTTGAGGTAATGAGGTTTCTACCTGCTTGTGCATGTACACCAGAATGTGAGTTGGTGCTAAACAGAGGAATCTGCCTTATTAGTGACATTAAGTTCAGAGCTTTATTTGCCCAGAGCGCCAGCTTCAGCAGGATGAGTTTAGGTTCACACACACACACACACACACACACACACCCTAATCAGCAAGAAATAAAACAAACAAACAAAAAAGTCATCTGTGATGAGAAGCTGTGTTTGGAATGTGATTTGAGTCCCTTGTTATATTATCTACAAGTAATACATTAAATTATACCCTATAATGTATATGCTGAATTCTGGATTGTGATTGGTCAGAAGGTGATTCCTTTTCTAGAACAGCAGCTCTGACAGTAGCGCAGCTGCAAAATCACAGTGTTTTTGTTTAATAAAGAGAATTGTGTAAGATTTCTGTAAGGACGTGTTTCTTAACTAACCCTGACAGTTAGGGAAGGAGTCTCCAGTGTCAGCGCTTTGTGACCGTCAGAGATAAAGCTGTGACGTTAAGTTTTCCGACACCTTCAGGACCGACGAGTTTACGTTTCTTTAGGGCTTCTCGTGTCTTTAGGGTTTCTCGAGAGGCTTGGCGAGGGAACGAGTGTTTACAGCTGATATAACGTACCCGAGAACAGGAACTGACTGCTTTCGTGGATGTTCCACAACATGAAATGTAGTTATCAACGAGAGAGAGAGAGAGAGAAAAAAGATAGAAGTCTAGTTTTTTTTTTAATAAATAAAAAAATGTTCGTCTTTAGGCAAGCTGCTGTGGTAGGAGAGGAATAAAACACTTCGGGACGTGCTGTTATTAGAAAAATAATCAACTACACCGTGGTAACAGTAGCTCCGCTTCACAATATCACCCCAGACTTGATTATTTTCCCATAACAGCACGACACGGCATGTTTTTATTTTTAAATCCCAAGACTGGCAGAAAACCACCGTTGCGTTCTTAAACAGCACTCAAAGAACCAGGATCTCGCGCATCTCTGACCTTCACCTCAGCAGACCTCTGCTTGGATTGCTTCTTAAATAAACCTGTCCTCCAAATCAATACCTGTCAATGCTTTTAATCAATTTAAAATAAATAAAACACACCAAGGCCAAAGCGTTAAACCATTCATTTGAATCCGTCTGATGGCAAATCTAACACCTTGGCTTTATTTATTTATTTATTTCCTCAGCAGGCATTCCCTTTTTAGTCGCGGCTACATCTTTCCCCCCCGGCAATTAATTCTTCACAGTTACAGATTAATAAAAAATATATATATATATATAAAAAATGCTTAAAAAATCAATTCCAAGCAAGTAAATTTTTATTTTTTAACCCAAACTCTTCTGTGTCCTGACGCAGCAAGAACAAATCTTTTGCGTTAACATTCAAACTAAAGCTTTCTAAAGCTATTTGACCCAGTGTTGGTGCTGATAAAACCATGTTCAGACACACTGATGTAGAATTGAACTGTTTTTAAACTGGTGAATTGCTCCTAAAAAAAAAAAAAATGGCACTCATGCATCCCTAGCTAATACACAGTTTAAAACAGGTTCATAGTGATGGAAAGCTGGAACCATTCCCACAGCGTCCTTGTGCCTCCACACAAGCTCTCTGAACAAGGACGTCTGTGTGCATGAGTCAGTTTTTCCCTCAAACGCAGATAGAAACTCTAGCCTCTCTGCTGATGTGTATCACGTATGCATTTGAGTAATGGGGACAAAAAGGATTTGCGACACTGGAGACGGTTAAAGAGACGTTCAGAGTCCCGCTGGATTCATTCGTCAACAAAACCCCGCCACACATCTCTCTGCGAGATGAAAGCGCCGATGTCGGCTCTGACCCGCAGCCTTCCTGTTCTCTTTGACTGTCATCTCACATTTTTTTAATTTAATAAACCAGCGCCCGCGGTCCTGAAATTTATATTAATGAAGGAATGAAAATAAAAAGAAGGGAAAAAAATCATGTAGGAGAAATGTTATCTTGTTAAGAGTGTGGGGTTTGGGGTTTTTTTTTTGTTTTTTTTGGGGGGGGGATAACTGATGAAATTAAAATAAGATCTTAGTAGTGGGGATTGTGAGAAAGAGTGAGAGAGAGAGAGAGAGAGAGAGAGAGAGAGAAACCAAGACAGAGGGAGAGGGAGGGCGAGAGGGAAAGAGAGACTCAGAGAGAGCGAAATCGAGAAAGACACAGAGGGACAGAGAGCGAGAAAAGACTGTAAGAGAGACAGGAAAAAGTGTGAGAGAGAAAGACAGTCAAAAAGAGAGACTCAGGGAGACAGATAGAGAGAGAGAGACAGAAAGAGAGACTCAGGGAGACAGATGGAGAGAGAGACAGAAAGAGAGACTCAGGGAGACAGATACAGCGAGAGACAGAAAGAGAGACTCAGGGAGACAGAGTGAAAGGGACAGAAAGAAAGACTCAGGGACACAGAGAGAGACAGAAAGAGAGAGTCAAGGACAAAGAGCAAGAGGGACAGAAAGAGAGACTCAGGGACACAGTTAGAGAGAGAGAGAGAGAGAGAGAGAGAGAGTCAGGGAAACAGATACAGAGAGCGACAGGAAGAGAGACTCAGAGACTCATAGAGAAAGACAGAAAGAGAGACTTAGAGACACAGATAGAGAAGCAGAAGGAAAGACTCAGAGACTTAGAGAGAAAGACAGAAAGAGAGACTCAGAGACACAGGAAGAGAGATTCAGGGATGCAGATAGAGAGACAGAAAGAGAGACTCAGGGACGCAGATAGAAATACAGAAAGAGAGACTCAGGGACGCAGATAGAGAGACAGAAAGAGAGTCTCAGGGACGCAGATAGAAATACAGAAAGAGAGACTCAGGGACGCAGATAGAAATACAAAAAGAGAGACTCAGGGACGCAGATAGAGAGACAGAAAGAGAGTCTCAGGGACGCAGATAGAAATACAGAAAGAGAGACTCAGGGACGCAGATAGAAATACAGAAAGAGAGACTCAGGGACGCAGATAGAGAGACAGAAAGAGAGTCTCAGGGACGCAGATAGAAATACAGAAAGAGAGACTCAGGGACGCAGATAGAAATACAGAAAGAGAGACTCAGGGACGCAGATAGAAATACAGAAAGAGAGACTCAGGGACGCAGATAGAAAGACAGAAAGAGAGACTCAGGGACGCAGATAGAAATACAGAAAGAGAGACTCAGGGACGCAGATAGAGAGACAGAAAGAGAGACTCAGGGACGCAGATAGAAAGACAGAAAGAGAGACTCGAGGACACACAGAGAGAGACAGAAAGAGAGACTCGGAGACACAGAGAGAGACAGAAAAGGAGAGCCAGAGACACAAAGAGAGAGAGAGAGAGACAAACAGAGCAAAATGGAAGGACCCAGAGGGACAGAGAGTGAGAAAAGTCTGAGACAGAGACTGAAAGAGACAGACAGAGAGAGAGAGTGAGAGACTGAGAAAGATAGAGAGAGAGAGGTAGAAAGAAAGACAGACACAGAGGAAGACCGCCGCAGTGAATGTGAAATACAGAGAGACAGACAGAAAGCGAGTCAGTGCGAAAGACAGGAAGAGATTGAGAAAGAGAGATAGAGACAGAAAGAGATCACTGACATGTGCACTCAGATAGTGAAGCAATAATCCAGCCATAGGGAACGCTGAAGGGAATTCCGCTCGGTGCGGAACGCCAATCCGAGTGTATCCGATGTGGTCTGAAGAGAACTCAGCCCTGAGGCCATGTGCTATTGTAGAAATTGGACTATTTTCCTGAGCCAGGAAACAAACTTTATTCTGGAAGCATGAACGATTGCGACACAGGAAATGCAAAGGAAATCATTTTTAAATGTACTAACGTGCATGCTGCTTTAATCCCAATCCTCCAGGCGCTCCCTTACGCCCCCCCCCCCCCTTTAAGAGCTACGCCCCCGGAAAGCTCGGCTTTTAAATAAAAAAACAAGTAATGCTTTTAAGTGCTTTTTAAATTGCTCGATGGAAGAAAAACGATGTAAAAAAAAAAAAATAAAAACCAAGCAGACTTCGGATTGTCTGCGGGCTGCATTCGAAAGCAGACCAAATTCCGACTCCGTAGGGCTCAGGAATGCATCCCGGACTGCGTGCTTTGCCCAGTATGGCCTCCGAGGACACTTCGCTGCGGTCCTCGGTGTTATGGTGCTTTGACTCAGCAGTTTTTAGAGCCTCCGTGATGCTGTAAATTAGAGCAGTGTGTCTGGACAAGCCTGTCGAGTGGACTTAATGCCTGGAAAGCGTGTGAAGGAGGCGTGGCTTAATGCTGTACATCATAGCAATACAAATCTCACACGTTTAGGGTCTAGTGAGCTTTCTCTTTATCCCCAGAGAGCTACAAATAGATCAGTTACCCGCTGCTCCTCCCACTGAATTCTGCGTTCTGATTGGTCAGAGGGTGTTGATTAATTTCCTGTTTACGGTACAGCACGTGCTTCGACAGTAGCACAGCTGTAAATCACAGGTTATCGTTTCCATAGTAACGGCTCACTCACGTGGACTTGTACGGCGGACGCTCGACATAAACGGATGGGTTTTTTTTTTTTTTAAACGTCTGTAATCGTTGACGTAGTGATGTGATGTAAGCGAACTTGGATGTTCCATGGCATTAAGTATAACGTTAAATCTAATCGTTAGCGAGCCGCGG
>NC_071258.1:33804906-33839906 GCF_023375685.1 Ictalurus furcatus | reverse complement strand
AACCCCAGTTCCATCGCGTACTTTTTCCAATACTCGTTTTACTCTCTCTCTCTATATATATATATATTTTCCCCGTCATCTTTATTCGTGATTGGTGGTGTATTAGCTGTATCACACATAAATACATGCCCAGTCTTTTGCTATCCTTACTGTGAAAGCATGTATCCATCTGTGTGAATCATTCAGGGCCATCGAGATTGCTTTATTGTCCCCAGGAGGATTCACGTCGGTGTCAGGGACGTGTCGTGACGCGCCCGTCTCCGAGCGGAAGCCTCGGATGAGTTGTGCGTTCGCCTGTCCTCCAGCTGTATATTCATCTCCAATATCTGCCAGGTCAGAGTCAACCAATTTTCTGGATATTTGCAGACAACTCCAAAATGAACATTAAATATTGATCTGGGCATATATTAGAGACACACACACACACACACACACACACATGCCTCACAGCAAGGAGGTGCTATTTTTATCCTTACTCGTTTAGAGCTAGGTGATGTTAGAAGATAAATTCCCTTCTCTGGAGCTCTGGAAACTCTTTTACTACATCACTACTCCAAATACTGCTCATTATATTCGTCCGTAATACAAACGTAGTGTTTTGTGCATACATTACAGGTTTGACACACGTGTCCCTGTGTGTGTGGAGTTTGCATGTTCTCCCCATGCTGCGGGGGTTTCCTCCGGGTACTCCGGTTTCCTCCCCCAGTCCAAACACATGCACGGTAGGCTGATTGGTGTGTCCAAAGCGTCCGTAGTGTATGAATGGATGTGTGAGTGTGTATGTGATTGTGCATTGTGATGGATCGGCACCCTGTCCAGGGTGTACCCCGCCTTGTGCCCCATGCTCCCTGGGATAGGCTCCAGGTTCCCCCGTGACCCTGAAAAGGATAAAGCGGTATAGAAGATGGATGGATGGATGGATTAAGCTGGAAGTCATCTTCTTCTGGTGGCAGAATTAAATTTCCTGCCAGTAGACCAATGGAATAAGCCTGAGTAAATGAGGAAATATGTCTAGAAATAGGATTAATGATGAAATGAACGTTTCCTTTCTTCAACATAGCGTTACTTGCTAAGATAGAATCTTTTTGAAGTGTGGATACGGTCAGGATTAGCAAATAACCAAATTAAGGGAAAATGCACGTTACTGGTGTGCACAAATGAGGGTTTTGTCCTAACCCTAGTCCTAACCCTAACCCCAGACAGATTCTTCAGCACCAGAGAGCACCCAAGTATTTTCTGGTCTGAAGACAAATTATGGATGTGCTATCGTCTGCACTCAGCAGCTCATCGCCTCCCGATTCCTATCTCACCACCTACAGGGTTCAATTCCGTCTCCACCCTGCGTTCACGAATGCTCGACCACGCCCCCGCTTCCACACACACAATCAACTTATAACAATCATTTAAAAAAAGACACAGTACATTTTCAGAACTCAAAGGGTTCTCCAGTTTGTCCATTAATAGTTATGAAGAACCCTTCAACTAAGGGTTTCTCGTTCGGAAAGCGCTCCACACAGGACGCGCTGACGCATCCTTAAGTCGTTTTTACTCTTAAGTTGTTGTTTTTTTCTTTACTCTGGACCATTTGTGCTGTGAGTTCGGTATGGTGTGAAGTGTGAAAGCTGTCTTCGAGTGGTACAGGAAACTGATCCCTGAGGAAATGTGCGAATGCTCAACGAGTGTATGCTAACTCCTCAAGCTGGACTAGTGCACTTTTGAATCGCATGGCTCACTGTTTTTGTGTGTGTGTGTGTGTAAATCAAGGCCAAGTAGAACATGTGATATCAGCCTTGGACTACGAAAGTACTTCGAAGACACTTCCTGTTTACACAGTATGTAAAACGGACTCAAACTAACAATCAGTGCAACGTCTCGCCAGTTCTTCAGCGTCATCTCTGAGCCTTGTTTCTAGTCATTGTCCTTTCACACGTTTTGGCTCTCCCCTCATTCTTTGACTACTCTTTGGATATTGTTCATCGTGTTTGTCTTTTTTTTTTTTTTTTTTTTTTAACTGTTTCTTGAGTTTTAGATTGAGCATTGGATTATAGCCCAATAGACCTCCAGGACATGGTTCTTCAAACCTCTCCTGTGTGAGTCCTGTGTGTTGCAGAAAACTTTCTGCAACGATTACGAAGCATTGGACGATTGGACGCTACGTATTACAATCTGAAATTGGATTCCCATTCAGATAAACTATTAAGTACTTCCTGACATGAGACGTGAAAGGCGTATATGGGGCAATTATGGTTTGGCGGTTAAGGCTCTGGGTTACTGATCGGAAGGTCGGGGGTTCAAGCCCCAGCACTGCCAAGCTACCACTGTTGGGCCCTTGAGCAAGGCCCTTAACACTCTCTGCTCCAGGGGGCGCTGTATCACGGCTGACCCTGCGCACTGACCCCGGCCTCCTAACAATTTCACTGTGCATGTGTATGTGTGACCAATCAACACTCATAATCATTATCCGTATCATTTCCGGCTCGCAAACCTCAGAGCGAAACAAAATAAACAATATCGATAACACAACCTTACCGGCTAAAACCCTTTCACCTCCTGCCATTTTTCTTTCACCGCCAGGAGCAGATCGGCGAATAGGACGGGACTTTACTTACACTCGTTGTGTGTCTGTGAATGTTGTACCTCTCCTGATTTAACACATGCTTTATCGTTTGCTTCATCTCACACTTGTTCTTCACATAACAAGGCCTGGACCTCAGAACATAAAAAAAACAAAAAAAAAAAAAACAGTAGGGACAATTTGATTGGTCCTTGAAAGTTATGCTTTGGGACAGAGCCAGCCTACGTGATGGATAGCGGCAGTTCGGTTTATTTTGCTGAGCACGCCTCGTTCCCTCTGTCGGCCGATCGAGTCGGCGTTCAGGTTTAACGTATGGACAGGACGGATGCGGTTTAAAACGAGCGCGTCCGTGTCTAAGACCTCTGTATAACGTTCTCAGATTGTATACATGCTGAGCAATTTGAGCTCTTTCCATGAAACACTACAACCCCTTTTCTTTTTCTTTTCTTTTTTTCCCCCCCTGATTAGCAGCATTAGCAGCCGACTTAAGCAGATGTGATTAAACCTTTCGCTCTTGGCCAGCTTTTTTGGCTTCGTTTGGTTTGATTTGTCACACAGATGGTTTTGCTATCAGGAACTCAAATAGAGAGAGCGCGTGCGCGCGAGAGAGAGAGAGAGAGAGAGAGAGAGAGAGGGGTTATTTTGATCCATCCACCATAATGAACTGGGAGGATTGGCCTCCATATCATCTTTCTCAGTCTGTGTAGAAATAGACAGGATCAACACTGATCCATGTGAAGTCGTGCTGGACTTCAGACCTGTCTGTTTTTGCCAGAAACATGGAACATTTCCCAGTAAGGAATAAAACACTCTGTGTCCTGCTGTTACCGGAAAATAAACAACAACAGGGGCTCGTGATGAGTTCCAGCTTCCGCCAACAGCACGTCCCTGAGGGTTTTATTCCTCTTACACCTCGGAAATTCTCCTAACAATTTCGATTTGTACTATATTAATGAACGACGCACCGTGCTTTTTAACCCGCTTACAGTCACACTCGATGCTAGCGCTTGTTCTCACTTGTCTATCATCTCACCGTACATTATAGCAGCTGACACTGGAGACTCCTTCCATAAACAAACACACTTCTCCTTACAGAAAACTAAACCGTACCGTATCGACGAGACCGTTTTTTTTTTTTTTTTTAGCGTACGCCTTAAATAACATCCTCTTATTATTAGCCTTGGATTATGTCCAGCGTCCAACCGTACAGGCCCCTGTGAACGAGCGGTTGCTATAGAAACGGTAACGTATTACATCCGTGACATTAATATGAACCTGTGATTTGAGTTGCAGATGCTATTACAGTCTGAATGCACCTTACTAACATATCTATAGATACGGTTTGTTTAAGTTTTACCTCAGATTCATCTGTACGGAAAGATATCTAGATCAGACATCTAGATTGGACATTTCTCTTTAATAGTAATTATAATAATAATCATCATCATCATCACTTAGGCAGTTCACAAGAATATAAAGATATTTAAATCTTAAATTAAATTCTAACGTCTAGATGGAAGGGTAGATTAGAAATAGATTTAGGGTTGTTACAACACACACACACACACACACACACACACACCAGAGGTTTGGACAGCAACTCTCCAGAAAATGGAAAGGCTTAAGTTGGCCATGTGTTTATAATATGTCAAAGGAGTCCTTGAGACATTTTTTCAAAGGCAGTCTGGCCCCTCAGTGAGCTCCAGTGAACCAGAAGGCCTTCCCTTCACTCTGTGTGTGTGTGTGTGTGTGTGTGTGTGTGTCCTTTATCCTGTGTGTATGCCTGCGTGCAGGTGAGAAGGTTCTCTGGTGTCTGCACGGGTGAGCGCAGTGCACAGTTTGAGGCAGATCCGGCTGAAACAGGATCCGATGCCTGTCAGATTTAGAGCAGAGCTTTGTCAGTTCCCTCACCTCCGAAAAATCATTTCTGTGATGGAACTAATGTGGTTTGAATTGCAATCGTTCCGCAGGAGGCGTGCTCGCAGGAATGCTTTAGGAAAGCTTTCCAAAGAGATTCGACTTCTACTCTGAGTCAAAGGGTTGCAACTGGAGCCTCGAGGCTCGAGGCTGAACAAACAGAAGAAGCCTTTAGGGCACTGGCCGGATTTCGTGGATTTTGTGAACGCAATACACTATACAGGCGTGATGGTGGCGCAGTAGGTGGCGTTCTGCAGGTCAATCCTGTGTGTGTGTGTGTGTGTGTGTGTGTGTGAATATATTCTCCATATCTGTGTGTGAGAGGAATAGCGCTCTCCTTCAAAGGGTTACGAGTGAGTGCGTGTGCAATGAAAAAAAATGAAGAGAGAGGAATTGAGAACTCTAGCTGAGGGATATGAAGAGAGAGAGAGAGAGAGAGAGAAAGAGAAAGAAATGGAGTGTGAGCTATTCATCTTTCTGAAGACGGGTTTCAGTGTTGATGATGTGTTGGTGATGAAGACGGAAAAGCGTCTTTCCCACACCTCAGAGGAGAAAGAACCCTAGGAAGCATTGATACATTAACACCACTGGAACCCAAACAGGTGGAGCGTTGACGCTGAGGCGGACCTCACGCTCGAACCTGGGAAAGGTTCTACACGGCACTCGCGGGACTCTTAAATATTTCATCATGTCTTCGTTACAGCTTGGAGCCGTGCCTCGTTTATCGATGACTTCTGAACGTCTCTTGAACGTCTAAAAGGTCGTTACGCCGACCTGGTGTTGCGTTATTATGGGATGTTGGGGAGACCGTTGTAGGATCTCGACTTGATCTGGGTCTGGACTTATATAGCGCTTTTTTAACCTTAGCGGTTCTACAAAGCGCTTTACACTGGTTCTCATTCACCCGTTCACACACACACTCACCAACGGTAGCAGAGCTGCCATGCGAGGCGCTAGCTTGCCAACTTGGGGTTCAGTGTCTTAAATGCTAACACTCGGCTTCGCTACACACGTGTAACGTGAACGTAAATAAGTAAATAATTGTGTGGTATAAGATGTATAGGAAAATAATCAACTCTGGGGTGGTAAGAGTAACTTGGCTTCCTCACACCATCCTGTAGTTGGTTATTTTACATTACATTACATTACATCGATGGCGTTTGGCAGACGCCCTTATCCAGAGCGACTTACATTTATCTCATTTATACATTTGAGCAATTAAGGGCCTCGCTCAAGGGCCCAACAGTGGTAGCTTCGCAGTGCTGGGGCTTGACCTCCTGACCTTCTGATCAGTCACCCAGAGCCTTTAACCACTGGGCCTCCACCTCTATATATTTCCCTATAACGGCAGTGTTTTTACCGACATTACAAAGTG
Source organism: Ictalurus furcatus (assembly GCF_023375685.1). NCBI lineage: Eukaryota > Metazoa > Chordata > Actinopteri > Siluriformes > Ictaluridae > Ictalurus > Ictalurus furcatus. The sequence continues at coordinate 33,834,039 of NC_071258.1, read as the reverse complement.
AAGCGAATCATTATTACGGCAAAATGTTTTCCGAACATTGCAGGAAGGTCGTTTTTGTAACATTCGTAGAACCTATTAATAAACATCTGCGCTGAACATTTTAACATGTTAAGGAAAAGCCATCCCAGACTCTACAGATCCACTAAGAGCCTGTCTGGAAGGCTTTTTATTGAACATATGCACTCCGAAGCTACTATGTCTCTCGTTCCTTTCTCTCCACCCACCCACACACACACACACACAAACACACACACACACACTCGAACAGAGAAGCTGTTGTTCTGCTGCTCTCCTATGGGTGCTATCGGTAGTCATGTCCCGTAGACTCCAGCCGGCTCACTGGATAAGACTCCTGAATGAAGCAGTGGGAGAATTTTTAGCCCCTCTGCGCCACACATCTAAAGTTTCGAATCCTTGGAGCAATGCTAGCCTCGGGGTTTGGGTTACACTAAAATGCTTTAAAGCCAAGAAATGAGTTGAGACCAAGAACCTACAGACCGAAGCAAATTTCCCAGTAAGAAGTTAAAGAGTGTGCTGTGCTGCTCGTCTACCCTGCTGAGCAGAGCTCATACTGTCTCGATGGATTTCTCTTTCAAATGTCTTTTTTTTTTCTGATTTTTAGAACGTTTGGCACGCTGGATTAGACGACAACAAACGGCGCATGAACACCCACTCTTTTACCTTCCATGTTCCTGTGGTACACTACTGTTGAAATGACCTGAAAACATGATTGGCTCTAGAAGGAATGAAATACGTGAGGCGTGCTCTTATAGGGAAATATTCAACTATGGGGTAGTACCTTTATTTCCCTATAACAACAGCGCATCCTGAAGTGTTCTATTCCTCTTAAACCGAAGCAACTTCCTGTTCTCACTTACGTTATAGCAGCTATAAACAGTTGTTCTGTTACCGGCCTGTTTGTATTTGTAAACATAAACACTTAAGACTCCGCCCATAAATGTTAAATCTACGGCACCCCCATAACAGAGCCACATTTTTAACCGGTATATATTCTAACGTTGCTCTCTCTCTCTATCTCTCTCTCTCTCTTTCTCTCTCCATCCCTGACCATTTCTGTCGATGACTCACTATCAATTTCTATCTTCCTCCATCGTCTCGCTCTCTTTCTCTCTATCTCTCTTTATGCTCTCTTTTATGCTGGATGTGGGCTGCAGTGGAGCTGCAGGTGCTGAATACGCTGAGGAGGAGAAAAAGAAAAAGTGGGGCTTTATCAAGATGAAAGCTCAACCACAGCCGCATGGAGCAAAACTAAAAGCATTCACCCATCTCTCTCTCTCTCTCTCTCTCTTGATTTCTCTCCCTTTCTCTCTCAGCCATTTCTTCACCATAGAAAGTAGAGGGATGTTTGTTAGCTAATGGACCACTGATCAGGCAGGTGGTCCATTAGCAGAACACCAGAACCACACCAGAACCACAAAATGATAAAAATACAGCAGTGTGTCTCTCCTCCATGATCAGAACCATTACACGTGATAGACTTTATATTGTATAACTATAATAATGCATAAATGCATATAGTAATGTATAAATATAATAATGGATATACCAATTTATCTATATAATTTATTATAACTGGAATAATATATATTAAAAGAAGACCAAGGCCAGACCTACGACCTACGTTCCTCCTCCATCTCATAACTACACACCTTCCTCTTTAGTGTCTCTGTAATTACTGAGTAACATGCTTTAAAATGAATAAATGGATAACAATGGCAAGAACTTTAGGAGTTAATATACAGCAGTGAGTGTGTTGATGTATTATTATTATTATTATTATTATTATTATTATTATTATTATTATATACAGTGCCCTCCACTAATATTGGCACCCTTGGTAAATCTGAGCAAAGAAGGCTGTGAAAAATTGTCTTCATTGTTTAACCTTTTGATCTTTTGTTTAAAAAAATTCACAATGGATATCAAACAATTCCAACAACAAGGTTTATGAAATAATTATATCGTTGTTAAATATAGGTGTGCAACAATTATTGGCACCCTTTTAGCCGATACTTTGTGCCAGCTCCCTTTGCTAAGATAACAGCTCTGAGTCTTCTCCTATAACGCCTGATGAGGTTGGAGAATACATGGCGAGGGATCTGAGACCGTTCCTCCATACAGAACCTATCCAGATCCTTCACATCTCGAGGTCCACGCTGGTGGACTCTCCTCTTCAGTTCACCCCACAGGTTTTCTATGGGGTTCAGGTCAAGGGACTGGGATGGTCATGGCAGGACCTTGATTTTGTGGTCAGTAAACCATTTCTGTGTTGATTTTGATGTATGTTTTGGATCATTGTCCTGCTGGAAGATCCAACCACGACCCATTTTAAGCTTCCTGGCAGAGGCGGTCAGGTTCTCATTTAATATCTGTTGATATTTGATAGAGTCCATGATGCCATGTATCCTAACAAAATGTCCAGGTCCTGAACATGTTACTAATAGTGAAGAACAAAAATACCATAAGACCTCTTTTATATACTTTAAGTCCTTGGTGCCATCGAAAGACGGCATGATGGTGGATTAAAATAAACAGAAATGAAAAAAAAAGAAGAAGAAGAAGGTCTCAGATCCCAAGCAGTAACTACAGCAACACAAGTTCATAACAAGAATAAAGTAATTAGACAGATATTTAGAAATCTGAGCGTGTTACATCATCAGTGTTCATGTGATCCCAGAAGACCAGAGTCTCTTCTCTTCGGCCATAGCATATCTCTTTTAGAGTTAATGCGCTTGACTGTGTATGAAGGCGCTGATGAAATCTATAAGGCCATCGGGGAACTGAAGCTGAACCTGGTGCACATCACATTGATTAAATGATATAAAGCAAAGTAATAAAACAATAGATTGTTTTCAGAAGCACTTTGTGTTGCCATGGATGGGCTCTCTTAATTTCCTCAAGGGGCTGAAAAATAAGTTTGTGTAATGACATGGAGAGGAAAATGACTCTCCTGGGTTAGCCTGATTGTCAAACGGGCGTCATTTTTAGGCATGTTCCAAAGAATTGTGGACCAATAAAGGGGCAAATCTAATTTTCTGGTTTGTTCCCCTATCACCTCGTCTTCTCCGCGAGCAACACTTAATGGATGGAGATGAGAAGAAAGAAAACAAGACGCATGGCCTTGAATTTTAACGAAGATATACACGAGGCTCACTTTTGAAGTTCCTGCTTGTCACACAGCCAGTGAAACATAACTAACAAACGCCTCGGCAGGTCCTCATGCAACCTTCAGTGCTTTTATGAAACAGGAAGCCTATCTGTTTTCTGTTGGTTCTGACGCACACAAAAATTAATGCAGCTTAAGCTGCGAAATCGATATCGGCTACAGGAATGTGATTCAGTTAGCAGTAAAGTCAGCTTTTTTTGGGGGGGTGGGGGGGTGGGGGGAAATCGAAGCCTATTTTACAGCATGCACACTGTTTGTTACTAAACCATCCCATTAATTTCTCTGACTCCTACAGAGGATTACATTGATTCAGTCTTTCCAGTAAAGAGTTGTTGGAATCAATTCAGTTAAATGATTCATTCAGATTCGTTCAGATGTGTGTAGTACAAGTAGTGTAAAACAGCTAATAATAGCCACTATGTGGTGTGTTTTTGCTTTTGTTTTATTTTTAAATAATATGTTTTTTCACAAAGCCTAACATAGAGTACTGAATCACTGGAAATCTCCACATCTGACTCAATGAGACACTGACTCAACTGAATTTGTAAAGCAATTTGTCATACACTAGTTATTGAGGAACCACAAAGTGTAAAGTTACAGCTTTACGTCTGACTGTTAGAAAGCGCCGACACTGGAGACTCCTTCCATAAATCCTTGCAACAATACTTATCAGCAATCTCAACAATTGTTTTTCTCTGTTAAATAATAGTGCATTTTAATCCATTTTATTATCAGGCTTAGACTATGTATGTGAATGAGCTGTTATTATAGAAACAATAACCTGTGATTTGCAGCTACACTTAATCAACATTTTCTGACCAATCAGAATCAAGAAAGCTGTGGTATAATTTTTGCTAGCAACAATTAGTTATTGTATAAGATAAACCGGTTATACTTTTCTCAATGACAGGTATGTATTTGGTAAGAAATCTTATTGAAGATTCATGAAACTAGTTAGTTCCTGTTTTCACGTACGTTATATTTAAACAGCTAAACGGTTGTTCCCTCACCTGCCTCTCTCTTTTTTTTTTTTTGCAGATGGGCAGTGCTGGCTCAACAATTAAGGCTCTGGGTTATTGATCAGAAGGTTGGGGCTTCAAGCCCCAGCACTGCCACGTTGCCACTGTTGGGCTCTTCATCAAGGCCCTTAACCCTCTCTGCTCCAGGGGTGCTATATCATGGCTGACCCTGTGCTCTGACCCCAACTTCCTAACAAGCCAAATAAAGGCTTCTTCAGCTTGTCATAATGCAGAAAGAAAGAAAAGGGGGGATAAGGGTGTTGGAAAACTGACAGTTACAGCTTTACCTCTGACTGTTACAAAGCGCTGACACTGGAGACTCCTTCCCTAAATATATGTCTCCCTACAGAAAACTTCATATCAATGATTGTATGTTTTTTCTCTCTCTCTTTGTAAACTAACAACACTTTCTTAAAAATCTTTTACTTTCTTAAAATTGCCATAGTAACACTTTAGGGCGCGCTGTTGGTATCAGGAACTATAATAAGCACGTATTTTTCTTTGCGAATCCTTCTCGTCTTTTACTTTAACATTTAATCAATTTAAGAGTTAAAACATGTCTAATTTTACTCAGGTGAAGAATAAGTACTTCAACCTTCACCAGAGAATTTTTGTTTTGTTTTGTTTTGTTTTGTTTTTCACTTGTGTTTTTTTTTTTTTATTTTACCAGCTCTGATTAAATAACATATATGTCATATAGTGTATATATGACGTGAACGACACCATAAAGGTATCTGAACATCAAAAACATCCCAAACTACGTCGCATATGTCACGTTTATTATAGTTTCAGGGATTGTTTATTAGCTTGAAAAAGACTGGCACTGCTAAATCACGCGCTAGCCGAACAATGGCGCAGATTGATGACGTAGATGCGCCTTTTTTTCTTTCTTTTTTCTTTTTTCCAAATCGCGATTATTTTTAAAATGTATTGCTCCGTTGATGTGTAAATATTAGAACCAGTGTTTCTGAAAGTATATATAACTAAATATTGTTCTAGTACAGAGAACCAGAGACTGTTTTCGGAGATATAAGCAGAAGGAGGAGTTCTCTGTTAGAACGGAAATACACACATACACAGCCTGCGCGTGCTGCCAGCTGACTCAGTCACGTGACTTGGTCAGGCTGATCAACATGGCTGTAGCCGAAGGGTAAGCCTGCTGAACTGCATTCTTTATAACTTTCTTCTTCATTTAAATATTTAATTTCGGGTTTGATTTGCATTAAACGATCACATTTTCCAGGATGAATTGTTGGTGAATCTCAGCGCGTTTCTGATGAAAGTTTCCCTGTGTGTGTAAAGAAAGTTTTGTATTCATGCTCTTGAAATCATATTAAACATTCAAATATGTGACTTGTAAAGAATTCCAATTCTTCCTGGGGTGCCTTTACATATATTTTGCACATGTTTTGCTTTCTGCTTTTTTTTTATTTAATTATTTTTTCTTTAACAAGAATTCAAATGTTTTCTGAATCCTGATTCTCCATAAATAAATAAACAAATAGATAAATGCACACAATCTCATGTATTTCCAAAAAAACAATTTCTCAAATATTGCTGAACCATTAAATTCGACTCTTTGGCTGTTCAAAGTTCATGTCTTGATGACTCTGAGATATCAGGCAGTGATTTAATCTTTAGCCTGAGCTTCATACTGTAGCACTCTTTCCATTTACGAGCCTTGGAGTAACACAGACACTGATACGGTACGTCTGAGATGTACTTTAAAGCCTATAAAAGATATGATAATGCCCGTAATAAAACATCAGCACTTTCACGTTGCTCCGTGTCCAGTGTCGAGCTCTGATTTGGCTCGTCGTGTCGTGTCGTGTCATGTCAGGACTGTGTTTTAATAGATGTATTAAAGCTGAAAAATGACCCCAAATGTGCAGTATTTACAGCTTTACAGGTGGATATCACTTCTGTAATAAATCTGTTATTATACTATACGACATTAACAGGTGATGTAAGCAGAGCTGGTCTCAGATCAGTTTCACATGAGATCCTTGGGGGGAAAAAAAAGAAGAAGGATGTGTTTTTTTAAAAAAATATAAAAGCTGTACGTGATCAGGAACACAGACCCGAGCGGCAGGCTCACGAGCTTTCTCGTGAACTTCCCGTTCCTTTTTCCTCACACGGACGTTTTTCTCTTACGCAGAGAAACACAAATCGCAGTAGGGAAGCAGGAACACGTTCAAATTCGTTTATGAGGACCGTCGTGCCACAGAGCCGTGTCCCGGTTTGCTAACTCGGCGTCTTTTTGTAATTTTGCTGTAATCAGGCGTTTTGATAGATGCGTGCAAACGTGCACACACACTTCTGTAAAGAACGATGAATAGGAATAGATTAACAAAAATTTCTCTACTTGCGTCAAATCTCATTCATTTTCCACTTGGAACACTTGGAGATTCAGTGTGGCGGGATATATGTAACGTAACGTGATATATAGTAAGATCTATTATTAATACGGAAAGAATAAAACACGCCGTGTTGTGCTGTTATAGGAAAATAATCAGTGATGAAGCAGGTGATTATTTTCCTGTAACGCCACATCACGAAGTGTTTTATTCCTCTTATATCGCAGGAATTTGCCAAACGAAGACAATTTTTATTTCTTTATTTATTAAAGAATCACACCGTACATTTGATCCGTTTATAGTTAGTGGAACGTCTGCAGGACAGATTAGTTCACGGTTTCGCAAACTGACCCCACGTAGGATCGCTTGATTTACAAAAAAACGCTGTTGTGCTCCTTGTGTCTTGTGTGTCTTTGTGATGTTTGAACAGCTCGGGAGCTTTGCTGTATGGGACAAAGACTTGAACTTGAGCTTGATATGTGTAATTCTGATGTGTGTGTTGCAGGAAGGCAGTGTACTGGTTGGGGAAGGACACTCTGAGGGTGTCGGCTGCGTTGTTTACAGAGAACCGGCGTCGTCTTTGTGTGGCTCTGAAGGCCAGAGACGCGCTGCAGCCCAACTCTGTGGTTGTGCTGCAGGGAGGAGAACAGAAGCAGAGATACTGCACCGACACGGACGAGCTCTTCCGACAGGTGACGTGAAAACACTCGGAAATTTCTCTGTACGACTAACGGTTTATAATCCGGAACGGTCCGGACTCCATTTTGAGGTTTGTGTTTTTTTCCCCCCTGAAAATTCAGCCGCGCTCTTTGCGACCGCTGGTTTGAAAAGACGCGAAGGTTGGAAGCACGTGTAGTAGACTTCTCACGCCATCCTTCCTCAGAGTCAGACTCGGGTAGGAGGCGTGGCCTAAAGTGCAGAGGCGGGAAAATGGAGTTCACACATTGGCTAAACTAACCTTTTAGCTTTGTGTTAAACCAAAAGTGTGTGTGTGTGTGTGAATTCTGAGCCGCATGCCTTCGGTACTAATTTCCTTCATAATTCCTCATTGCGTAAAAAGCGGCCTTGGCAGGTTTCACTGCGAATTCGTCCGTGATCTGGAAACGAGAGAACGTGGACTCGAGGCCGCGAGCCTCACCGCACGAGTGCGCGTAGGGAACGCTCTCCACTTTGCTTTGCGTAATCGCTCATGAAACATTAACAGCGCCAGAGAAATCTGGGACAGTGTGTTTTCTTTATCTGCTGACGTGAGCTCGGATTTCTGATTAAGATCGCCGTGAACGGGACGGATATCTGATCCCGTGCACCTGCGCCGACGTTCGTTTTTATTATTGAATCAGGACTGAGGTTCATCCGAGGTCCGAAGTCGATCTGGGAGTGGTTATTAGATTGCGCTGAAACAGCGAGTAGTAATAACTAGACAGCAGTTTTCATTCGGCTTCGTATAACCGAGCATCCTGGGCATTTTGGAATGAATAAATTAAAGAATTTAACATAACATACGTTAAATACCACAGTGATGTTCACGTCTCGATTCTGATTGGTCAGAAGTCTGTGTACATCTCTGTACGTCTGCTTCCTTCCAAGCGTTATATTTCTTCGTAACATCTCGATACGCATTTAACGACGGGATCAGATGAAACCACGGTTATAAGATTATACTGTAGACGCTCTGAGCTGAGCAGTCGAAGGTTAACGTGCACCTTTTACGGTTTTTCAGATATTCCCCTCCATGTAGTGTGTTATATACGTATCTGTCTGTGAATGTAAAAAAAGCCTGCAAAGTTTCAAAAACCCAAGCGCACGACAAACGGAGTTATCGACTCCTAAAATAAGGAGTCGATTCTATTCTGAACAGCTGAATCGACTCGTTAGTGATTCCAGACTTTACTTCCTGTACTAACCTGTACGTAGGTTTATAACAAAAAAGCCCCGCCTGTGGTCTTCATCACCTGCTCGCTGACAGCGGTAGACCACTCACGACAGACTGGGACGTCTGACCAATCAGAGCAGAGTATGCTCTCTGAAAGGAGGAGTTTAGAACGAATCATTTAGAACGGATCATTGAACGAGTCGAAAAAAGGTAACGCTGATGTTACTAATTACTATAATTTATTACTAATAATAGTAATGGCGAAGCTTGAAAGCCGTAAACTCGCGAAGCTTCTGATCAGTAGCAGAGAACCTGAACCACTGAGCCGGCATTTTAGTGTAGAAGGAAGACTTGGAGAAGAATTGGATCTGAAAGCCGTTGAGAGGGGATTAAAGAAGCAGAGATGAATCGAGATCTCGATTTTATTACCGAATGAACAGCTGTGTAATGTGACACATTGAATGACTGTGCGACTCTTGTCTTGTCCCACTGTACAGGAGTCGTTCTTTCACTGGACGTTCGGAGTGATCGAGGCGGACTGCTATGGCGCCATCGACGTCGACTCGGGCAGATCCATCCTCTTCGTGCCCAAACTGCCCGAAAGCTACGCCACCTGGATGGGAAAGTGAGTCTCACAGCAGCTTTTCACTAAAACACACACATTGTTTTTATACACTCTGATGGCTTTTCCAGTTCGGTGTACACGATTTTATACATGATCGGGAAAACCTTTCAATATTAGAGGTACCCTTAGAGGAAGCCCCAAGAGGCCGAGCGTTGTTGTTGTTGTTGTTGTTGTTATTCTTTTCCTTTCTTGTTTTCTCGTGTACTCGACATAACAACGCGCTGGTGATGCACGGAACTGTTAGGTCTTCATGGTTTTATTGTATTTTTGACCTGTTGCTATAGCAACAATGGAGACCCGTGATAATGACGTTAAAGCAGACCCTAGTCTAGTCCTGGCCTTTAAAACCCACACGGTGAATGTTTTTTTTTTTTGGAGAGAGGGGAGGTGATGTGAGGGAGGTAATCCTGCTGAAAGTGGTTTTTGAAGTCGAAGAGCTGGAGATGAAGTCATGGACAGGTTAAAGTTTGTTGCTGGAAGGCGAGAATTTCCATCAGTAAGTCCATCAGTATTTAAACTGCTGCATCTGTGAAATGACTCGCTTTAAATTCGCCTCGCCTCGCCTCGGATTTATCCCGATTCCACCTGAGCAGCTGTCGGATCTGCTACCGCAGAAGACCCGAGAGTGCCTTTGATTCATCCTATACACCTTTCAGCCATAACATTAAAACCATCTGCGTGATATTGTGTAGGTCCTCCTCCCCTTGTGCCACCAAAACGGCTCTGACCCGTCGAGGCACGGACTCCACAAGACCTCTGAAGGTGTGCTGTGGTGTCTGGCACCAAGACGTTAGCAGCAGATCCTTTAAGTCCTGTAAGTTGTGAGGTGGAGCCTCCATGGATCGGGTTTGTTTGTCCAATACGTCCCACAGACGCTCAATCGGATTGGGATCTGGGGAATTTAAAGGCCGAGTCAACACCTTGAACTCTTTGTCACGTTCCTCAAACCGTTCCTGGACCATTAGGGAATTCCTAAGGGGTGTACACGGTCTGCGACAATGTTTAGGTAGGTGGTACGTGTCAAGGTAACATCCACATGAATGCCAGGACCTGAGGTTTCCCAGCAGAACATCACACTGCCTCTACGCTCGCCGCCTTCTTCTTCTTAGTCATGATGTCTGTGTGTGTGTGTGTGTGTGTGTGTGTGTGTGTGTGTGTTTCGACAGGATCCACCCACCTGAACACTTCAAGGAGAAGTACGCGGTGGATGAAGTGCACTACACAAGTGATGTGAGTGAGACAGCGTTTTTATCCAAACTATTACCATGTGAAGGTTTCTTCTTCCCTGTTCTAACCTGAATGCTGTGACTGGACTAAAAGGCGCTGCCCCATGGTACATGGGAACGAGCTGTTACTATAGAAACGATAACGTATTCGAACGGGCGCATTAATATCAACCTTCGGTGTAAACCTGCCAAAGCTGCTGTTACAGAAAACTAATCAACACCTTCTGACCAATCACAATCCAGAACTGGAAAGCACGGCGGTTAAGCTAGGAGGAAACTTCACGATCTTCATGGCGTAGAGGTGAACTGAAGTGTCACGGAGAGGAACGTGTAGCTGAAGGTCTCGCTGTGAACCCCCTGCGTGACCTCTGTCTCGCTGAAAGACAATCCCGTGACCTCGGGTCCTGAGGGTACAGAGCGCGCATGTTAATGAAGACTCGGCTGTTAGGATCGCAGTGACAGGAAGTCAGAGCTCTGTCACCTCCTCAGGATGAGTGTTCAGCGTATACGCCGGGGGCAGGTCACTGCGTACGCGGTGATAAACAAACACACACATACGCACACACACACACACACAGATACTCAGCATGTTATGTGCCTGTTCCTCAGATTATGGGCTTTAAGACGTGTGCAAAATTCACGTTTAAAATTGACCACACCCTGTCAAATGCAAGCCACGCCTCCTCACATGCATGCCACACCCTGGTACACATATGCCTTGTCATGCCTCCTCACACACCACACCCTGCCACACATATACCACGCCTCCTCACACCTCCTAACACACACCACGCCTCCTCATACTTCTTCACACACACCTCACCCCATTACACGCATGCCTCGTCATGCCTCCTCACACGCACACCACGCCCTGTCACACATACGCCACGCCTCCTCACACCTCCTCACACACACGCCATGCTTCCTCACTTGCACACAACGCCCTGTCACACATATGCCACGCCTCCTCACACCTCCTCACACACATGCCATGCCTCCTGACACGCACGCCACACCCTATCACACACATGCCACACCTCCTCGCATATATCCCACACCTCCTCACACACATGCCATGCTTCCTCACATGCGCACCACTCCCTGTCACACACGTGCCACGCCTCCTCATACCTCCATGCACATATGCAACACCTCCTCACACACCCTGTCACAGGTACACCACGCCTCCTCACACCTCCTCACACAGATGCCATGCTTCCTCACATGCACACAACGCCCTGTCACACATATGACACGCCTCCTCACACCATCTCACACACATGCCACACCTCCTGACACGCACACCACACCTCCTCACACACGCCACACCCTATCACACATATGCCACACCTCCTCACACATATGCCACACCTCCTCACATATATGCCACGCCTCCTCACACATATGCCACGCCTCCTCACACCTCCTCACACACATGCCATGCCTCCTGACACGCACGCCACACCCTATCACACACATGCCACACCTCCTCGCATATATCCCACACCTCCTCACACACATGCCATGCTTCCTCACATGCGCACCACTCCCTGTCACACACGTGCCACGCCTCCTCATACCTCCATGCACATATGCAACACCTCCTCACACACCCTGTCACAGGTACACCACGCCTCCTCACACCTCCTCACACAGATGCCATGCTTCCTCACATGCACACAACGCCCTGTCACACATATGACACGCCTCCTCACACCATCTCACACACATGCCACACCTCCTGACACGCACACCACACCTCCTCACACACGCCACACCCTATCACACATATGCCACACCTCCTCACACATATGCCACACCTCCTCACATATATGCCACGCCTCCTCACACATATGCCACGCCTCCTCACACCTCCTCACACACATGCCATGCCTCCTGACACGCACGCCACACCCTATCACACACATGCCACACCTCCTCGCATATATCCCACACCTCCTCACACACATGCCATGCTTCCTCACATGCGCACCACTCCCTGTCACACACATGCCACGCCTCCTCATACCTCCATGCACATATGCAACACCTCCTCACACACCCTGTCACAGGTACACCACGCCTCCTCACACCTCCTCACACACATGCCATGCTTCCTCACATGCACACCACACCCTGTCACACATATGACACGCCTCCTCACACGAATGCCACGCCCTCTCACACGCACTCCACACCCTGTCACACATATGCCACGCCTCCTCACGCACGCAGTCCGTGTTTTATTGGATCTGTGCGATGTTTTGATCACGCTTCATGTTTTCCGTGCATACAAGTGGACGTCTGTCGCATTTCACTTAATCTCACCACGTTTGAAGTTTTATGACACACGTGCACGTGCCATATTTCCTTCACTGCGTACACTCCGTGCCATCACGATGGCTTGTGATGCAGGTGAAGCTCTCACGCTGTCTGTATTGGAGGAACTTGTAGAGGAATCTTCAGTGTTAATGGATTGTGAGATGTTTTATATAGAGGACAGGTGAAGACGCTCGGTTTCTGCATGCTGTCTGTGTTTGACCTGTGTGTCCCGCTCTCCAGCTGGCAGCAGGTCACGCTGTGTGTGTGTGTGTGTGTGTGTGTGTGTGTGTGTGTGTGTGCATGCACCTGGTTGAATGACTGGGGCTCCTGCTGCACTCCAGCGTTTCTGACCTGTGCTTGAGCCACCACGCTGCGCCGTGTGATCAATACAGCTGCTGTGTGAATGTAAATCAGACGTGTGTGTGTGTGTGTGTGTGTGTATTACTCTGTATCTCTCTCTTTATCTGTCTCTGTCTTTCTATCTGTATCTGTCTCTCTGTCTAGCAGTCTCTCTCTCTGTCTGTCTGCCTCTCTTTGTTTGTCTAACTCTCTAGCACTCTTTCTTTCTATTTTTTTTTCTGTTTGCCCATGTGTCTCTCTCTCTCTATCTGTCTCTCTGTTTGGCGCTCTGTCTTCCTTTCTATCTAGCACTCTTTTTGTCTTTATCAGTGTCTTTCTCCAGAATGCAGTTCTGTCTCTCTCTCTCTGTTTCTCTCTTTCTGTCTCTACGTTTCATCGCTCTACATCATGACGTATGATGTGAGGAAACTCGAACTCGGACGGTGTCCAGTCTTACCAGTCGCAAGCTGCCGGCTGTCTCACTGCGCCGTGATGAGTTCAGACTGATGATCTCTCCGTTCCAGTCGTACTCGAGTGTAAAGGTGACCAGCGCTCTTCTATTCCTCTCCATTCCTTCTCGTCTGTGCGAAAAGGCATTTTTCAGCTTATTTTATTTTATTTTTTTTTAACATCAGAGTACTGAGCATCGAACATCAGGCGATATTTTATACCGAAGTGCTGTAATGTTACCATGACGACAAAGCAGATATTCAAGCGAACAAAGAGAAGGGATTTCTTCACTTCTGTATAAAAAAAAGTACCAGAAAGTGAGTTGAGGTCCGACTCCATCTACTGCCATAAACTCACAATTAACGGTGGACGACACGACAGAAATATCCCACAAATACTTTATCGTTTCTATAGTAACGGCTCATTCACAGGGACTTGTACGGGGGATGCTCTAGGTTTATTTAACATTTACAGAAGGAGTCTCCAGTGCGAGAGAACGACTGTTTATAGCTGCTCTAATATAAGTGACTACAGGAACTAACTACAGAAAGTATAACGTGTCGTTCTTTAATAATAAAAAAATACATTTGTTAGTGTTTGGCAGATTGCTGTGGTAGAAGAGGAATAAAACACTTGGGGATGCTGTTGTGGGAAAATAATCAGCTTCAGCATGGTAAAACCACTCCATTGTTGATTTTCTTCCTCTAACTGCGCAACACTGAGTGTGTTATTGTGTTCAGAGAGTCCTTTATCTCTCTAGTTCAAATGTGTGTGAGAGAACACACACACACACACACACACACACACGCACACACACACAGACGTTGTCTAGTCCCTTCTCTAACTCACACTTTTTCTCCCTCTTCTGCTCTCTCTCTCTCTCTCTCTCTCTCTCTCTCCCCCTCTCTCCTCTGTGTGTGTGTGTGTGTGTGTGTGTGTGTGTGTGTGTGTGTGTTACCCACTGGGAGTTGAGAGAGTTGGGATGATAATTAAAGTTTATTTGGAGCGAGTGTGCAGTGTGTTCATTAACACATGTCAGACGCTCAGTCTGTTCTTTTTATCGTCTGTTAACTCGTATTAACAGTTTAATAGAACACTGTGTCGGCGTTGAAGACGGCGAGATGTGAAAATATTTCATTTTCCCAAATTATACAAGTTAAAAATTCAGAATTTGTTTAAGGTGAGGCTGACAGGCACAGAGGCCACGCCTCCTTTACTAAAACTTACAGGCACAGAGGCCACGCCTCCTTTACTAAAACTTACAGGCACAGAGGCCACGCCTCCTTTACTAAAACTTACAGGCACAGAGGCCACGCCTCCTTTACTAAAACTTACAGGCACAGAGGCCACGCCTGCTTTACTAAAACTTACAGGCACAGAGGCCACGCCTCCTTTACTAAAACTTACAGGCACAGAGGCCACACCTCCTTTACTTACACTGACAGGCACAGAGGCCACGCCTTCTTTACTAAAACTTACAGGCACAGAGGCCACGCCTCCTTTACTAAAACTTACAGGCACAGAGGCCACGCCTTCTTTACTTGCAATGACAGGCACAGAGGCCACGCCTCCTTTACTAAAACTTACAGGCACATAGGCCACGCCTTCTTTACTAAAACTTACAGGCACAGAGGCCACGCCTCCTTTACTTGCACTGACAGGCACAGAGGCCATGCCTCCTTTACTAAAAATTACAGGCACATAGGCCACGCCTCCTTTACTAAAACTTACAGGCACATAGGCCACGCCTTCTTTACTAAAACTTACAGGCACAGAGGCCACACCTCCTTTACTTACACTGACAGGCACAGAGGCCACGCCTTCTTTACTAAAACTTACAGGCACAGAGGCCACGCCTTCTTTACTAAAACTTACAGGCACAGAGGCCACGCCTCCTTTACTAAAACTTACAGGCACAGAGGCCACGCCTCCTTTACTAAAACTTACAGGCACATAGGCCATGCCTCCTTTACTAAAACTTACAGGCACATAGGCCACGCCTCCTTTACTAAAACTTACAGGCACAGAGGCCACGCCTCCTTTACTTACACTGACAGGCACAGAGGCCACGCCTCCTTTACTAAAACTTACAGGCACATAGGCCATGCCTTCTTTACTAAAACGTACAGGCACAGAGGCCACGCCTCCTTTACTTGCACTGACAGGCAGAGAGGCCACGCCTCCTTTACTAAAACTTACAGGCACAGAGGCCACGCCTCCTTTACTTGCACTGACAGGCACAGAGGCCACGCCTCCTTTACTTGCACTGACAGGCACATAGGCCACGCCTGCTTTACTTGCACTGACAGGCACAGAGGCCACGCCTCCTTTCCTTACACTGACAGGCACAGAGGCCACGCCTCCTTCATTAGAGTGATGGTTGTAATAAGTCTAATTTTCCATATTTAATCCTATTCCATGTGCAGCATGAATCCAGAAAGGAAACCCGGTGATCAGGTTCCAGCCGTCTCGCTCCCCGAGCGTCATTTATTCAGTTTGGTTTCTTGGAATTGAGCGTTTTTCCTGTCATTAATCTTGATTATCTATAGTACGAGTGAAAAAGGTAATAATTAAAGATACACAAGTGGATTTTTCTGGAGAAACGTTCACTGGAGCTGAATTTTTGTTAGAAAATTTCTGCTCAGATTTAAAAAGTCATTTTTCAACAGAGCCCGCGGCTCCCATTTCCATTTTACTGATTAAGACTCTCTGAAACTTTTTCACTCATGGAAAGTGAAGTAATGAGCTGACAAGATAAGAATTAGGAACTAAATTACTAAAGTGGAATCATTTTGTTATGGTTCGAGTGAAGAGAAGCTTCGCTGCTGCTGATCTGAGAAGTTCTCCTCCTCTTCACTCGCCAGTAAACGGCCAAAAGCTGGTGATGTTTCTCTAAAGGTTTATATTAATGTGCTTGTTCTAATACGTTATCGTTTCTATAGTAACGGCTCATTCACAGGGCAGAAAAACAGCCCCAAAACATTAAAGATCCACCTCCATATGTAACCGTGGGCATGAGGTACTTTTCCATATGTCTACCTCTCTGTGTGCTCCAGAACCACCTCTGGTGTTTATTACCAAAAAGCTCTATTTTGGTTTGACCGTAGAACCCGAGCCCATTTGAAGTTCCAGTCGTGTCTGCACACTGAAGACGCTCGAGTTTGTTTCTGGATGAGAGTAGAGGCTTTTTTCTTGAAACCCTTCAAACAACTTGTGGTGATGGAGGTGACTTCAGATTGTAGTTTTGGAGACTTTCTGACCCCAAGACGCAACTAACTTCTGCAGTTCTCCAGCTGTGATCCTTGGAGATGTTTTAACCACTCGACCCATCCTCTTCACAGTGCGTTGAGACGATATAGGCACACGTCCAATTCCAGGTCGATTCATAACATTTCCAGTGGACTGGAACGTCTTAATTATTGCCCTGATGGTGGAAATGGGCGTTTTCAATGCTTGTGCTATTTTCTTATAGCCACGCCCCATTGTGTGAAGCTCAACAACCTTTTGCCGCACATCACAGCTATATTCCTCGCTCTTACCCATCGTTATGGATGACTAAGGGGATTTGTCCTATGTGTTACCTCACATTTATACCCCTGTGAAACAGGAAGTCACGGTTGAACAACTTCCTGTACCCAGGAAATTTTAAATATTAATGGGAATATACTTCAAATGTATTTTTCTCATATGAATTCATAGGGGTGCCAATAATTGTTGCACGCCTATATTTAACGAAGATATTTTGGGGGTATAAACCTGTGTTGTGTTTGCGATTGTGATATCGTGCCAGTATTATTGGAGCGCACTGTGAACAGATGAATAAAATGAGTAAGCATTGGCGTGGAGAAGTTTTCTTAAAGTTAAGGAGATGTTTATTCAACACTGGTGGAAGGAGTCTCCAGTGTCGGCGCTTTGTAACAGTCAGAGGTGAAGCTGTAAGTTTTAAACGACATCTTTAGGAGTTCTGTACACCAGTTAAACTGAACGGATTAACGAGTTGTGAGAGTGATCTCACTCCGTATCTCAGCTCACATATTTTGATGCGAGTCTAAATCGTGGTTATCCCCCTGTTTGATTGATTGCTCCTTTAAAGGCGGTCAGAGCGTCACCGCTTTCGCATTGTTCCCAGCGTGTTTGTAATTTGTCTGGGTACGGGACATTAAGTCCGCATCATCAGGGCTCCGTGTTACATTAATCTGGTGCTCTGTGTGTGTGTGTGAGTGTGTGTGTGTGTGTGAGTGTGTGTGAGTGTGTGTGGATTTATTAACTCCAGAGTAAGAGCCACTGTAGGCTTTGTGTGTTTAAAAGGCCGAGCTGGCTGTTCTGTTTGCTGTTTCATGATGAACAGAACCAGATTCTGCAGTTTAGGACCCGAGAACAGCTTTTTGTCTATTTAATCAAATTATTTTCCATTCTGAGTCTCTCTCTCTCTCTCTCTCTCTCTCTCTCTCTCTCTCTCTCTCTCCCTCCCACTCTCCCCCCCTCTCTCTCTCCCTCTCTCTGCCCCGCTCTCTCTCTCTCTCTCTCCCTCCCACTCTCCCCTCTCCCCCCCTCTCTCCCTCCCACTCTCTCCCCCTCTCTCTCTCTCTCCCTCCCACTCTCCCCCCCTCTCTCCCTCCCTCCCACTCTCCCCCCCCTCTCTCCCTCCCACTCTCCCCCCCTCTCTCCCCCCCTCTCTCTCTCCCACTCTCTCCCCCTCTCTCTCTCTCTCTCTCTCTCTTTCTCTCTCTCTCTCTCTCTCCCTCTCCCTCCCTCCCACTCTCTCCCCCTCTCTCTCTCTTCCTCTCTCTGTTTCTCTCTCTCTCTCCCTCTCTTTCTCCCTCTTTTTTGCTCTCTCCCTCTCTCTCTCCCTCTCCCACTCGCTCTCTCTCCCTCTCTTTCTCCCTCTCTTTTGCTCTCTCCCTCTCTCTCCCTCTCTCCCACTCTCCCCCCTCCCCCCTCTCTCCCTCTCCCACTCTCTCCCCCTCTCTCTCTCTCTTCCTTGCTCTGTTTCTCTCTCTATCTCTCTCCCTCACTTTCTCCCTCTCTTTTACTCTCTCTCTCTCTCCCCCTCTCCCACTCTCTCCCCTCTCTCTCTCTCTCCCTCTCTTTCTCCCTCTCTTTTGCTCTCTCCCTCTCTCTCTCTTCCTCTCTCTGTTTCTCTCTCTCTTTCTCCCTCTCTTTTGCTCTCTCTCTCTCTCCCTCTCTCTCTCTCTCCCTCCCTCTCTCTCTCTCTCTCTCTCTCTCCCTCTCTTTCTCCCTCTCTTTTGCTCTCTCTCTCTCTCCCTCTCTCTCTCTCTCCCTCCCTCTCTCTCTCTCTCTCTCTCTCTCTCCCTCTCTTTCTCCCTCTCTTTTGCTCTCTCTCTCTCTCTCTCCCTCTCTCTCTCTCTCTCTGTTATTTGGGATTTCTGCCTAATTGCTTGCCATTTTTAAATGTTTGCGGTCTGCAGGAACAGACAGTGACGGACGTCATCGGATTGACCTTTAATCGGAGAAGGTCCTTTCAGTGTCTCCGACTCCAGAAGTGATGTGTGAGATCTCAGAATCTTCTGACTGAATATTAACCTCACGTGAACCTCATGTGTGTCCACAGATTGCCGAGATCCTGGCCAAGACCAGACCCTCTGTCCTCCTCACGCTGGTAAATCCCACCATTCTCATTCCTCTGTTTAGTAGAACAAGACTCTGACCTTTTAAACAGCCGTGGTGACGTTACACCGAGCGAACAGCGGACTGATGTGGAATCGTATTCGCAGTGTAGCGACGCCTTCAGTAAAATACCACCGCAGTATCATCGTTGTAGCATCGTGAAGCCACTCAATCCTAAACCATGCACCCCACCCCGGAGAAACACAGAGCAATTCAGTTTTACATCTTACCCGTTGTTTAGTTCCTTCTTAACCTTTCTGTATTAACAACGACGGTACATCTGCTTTCACATCGAATTTAATACCAGTGTTGAAACTAGCTTGACGTGAATTAATGCAGTCTATCCACGTGTTTCCATAGCAACCACTTGCAGTGCTGGTAAATTGCTAAATGATTGTGGTACAAGAGAAATAATGAGTTCAGGACGTGCTGTTACAGTAAAATAATCACCGTTAGTGTGTTACAGTAACTCCGCTGCACTGTCGATTATTTTCCAATCACAGCAGGGCATGGAGAGTTCTAGACGCGATTTCATCCAGATTTCCACCGTTCAGTTGTTCCTCCTGTACTGAGTTTACTTCGCTGTGATGCGCCTCTGTAAAACACACACACACACTCTCACACACACACACACACACACTCTCTCTCTCACTCACACACACACACACACATACACTAATAATAATGCACTGAGAATAAGCTCCATTCTCAGTTGAGAAGATTGATGTCCACTTTGACAGAATGGATGTGACCTACAAATCTCTGTCTGCCTCAAGGCCGTACATTTCCCACGCTTTCTAACATGAATAGCTCCAATTTAGCACTAAACCGTCATTCTGCACCATCAACATCAACGTCCCGGCTCCGGCGTCTCCCGCACACTCAGAACGAACGAGGGAACGCTCCTTTTCTCCGTCTGATCAGACGGATTGGATTCAATTGAGGGGTTTACTACAGCAATAATGGGTTTGGATAATGAGGCACTTGAACGTAGCCTTGAGAGTCTCTCATTCGTGCTCCTCCTCACATTCTGTTACTCTCTCTCTCCCTCTCTCTCTCTCTCTCTCCCTCTCTCTCTCCCCCTCTCTCTCTCTCTCTCACTCTCTCTCTCCCTCTCTCTCCCCCCCTCTCTCTCTCCCTCTCTCTCTCTCTCCCCCTCTCTCTCTCTCTCTCTCTCTCTCTCTCATACAGCGAGGCTTGAACACCGACAGTGGCAGTATCTCCCGTGAAGCGTCCTTTGAAGGAATCAGTCGGTGAGTTTCTAAAACAGAAGTGAAGTGCTGCAGTGGAAGAAATAAACGACAGCCTCTCGTTATTCCGAGAGATCGGTTCGTTATCGGGAGAAGAGTAGGGCCGAGATGTTTCCTCCTAATCTCAAGATGGGGATGTTTTTACACATTGTTCACGCTGTTTATTTCCAGTGGTTTTCCTGAGAGGTTTTAACACAACAGTAAATACACCACATTCCTCCTGTCTCCTGGAGAGCGGGCGAGTTTGAACGAATGAATGAATGATCTGGAACAGAGCCGCGTGAAGAGTTTAGAAAGTCATTCAGGAGACTTCTGTGAGACTAATAGATTCACCTGATAAGGGCTTTCTATTTCAGCGGTTATCTCCACACGTAGACGCTTTACAGATCTTCCGCGGGTCTTTTCTCTGATGTCGGACAGATTCAGAAGATGAAACGGCCATAATGTCTGGAAATGAATCTGCAGTTCAGTGAATCGGTAGATCTATGAGACAGAATTGGAGGAGAACGTTCCAGAGGCTTTGATTGAAGACGGATCGCTCGGCTCTCGCCGGCGTTTCACGTGAAG
The DNA here is from genome assembly GCF_023375685.1 of Ictalurus furcatus. NCBI lineage: Eukaryota > Metazoa > Chordata > Actinopteri > Siluriformes > Ictaluridae > Ictalurus > Ictalurus furcatus. The sequence continues at coordinate 33,813,196 of NC_071258.1, read as the reverse complement.
AAGCAGACGTTCTTAAATCCGGGATCCTGATTACTCGTTTTTAACGCGATCGTTTTCATCATCACGTTCTAATCAACATGGTTTCCTCATCACACTAAAAGACAGGGAAATGAAACCTTCTAATAAAGCCGTAACGTCTTCCAGAGTGTGTTTCTGATCATCTCTTATTTGATACTGGAGATGTGGAAGAATGATTATTTGGGGGGTTTTTCTGCTGTTTCTTCTTGATGTCTCTCAGTGACGCTGTTTAAGTGGATTATTTTTTCTCTTTCAGCTTCCAAGTGAACAACTCGCTCCTGCATCCCGTTATGGTGGAATGGTAAGATTTTCTTGACACGTGACACGTGAGTTCTGTTCTCTGTCTCAGGTCTCGTTCATCAAAGCGTGTGTAGAACAGTCCTGTGTGTAAGACCTGCCCGCGTGCGCGCGTCACATTTATCACGTGTACAGCGAGTGTCGATAAACTGCTCTGTTCGTACACAACCACACACGTTTACGTCAAGAAACGCCCCCAAATCGCCATACATGGTCAACGGCTTCCCTTTAAAAGTGTGAATGGGCGGCTGCGTGTGCGCATTCTCCTGCCATAATTACATGTAGAAAACATGCGACGTCGTTACTGAGCTCTTAGTCTGTTGGGGAATTTTTAGACCTCCGAAAATAGAAACCCAGAGAAGTGTACCGTGACGTAATTAATCACGGTATGGATATTATACAGTCGCGTCGCCCGGCTCTAACCTTCAGTCGATCTATGCAGGTTTTATTTTCAGACGTCTGTGGTGTATTTGGTGGACGTGCGGTGTGATGAAAGTCGGTCGGTGACATTAGGATCGTTTTGGTGTTGAAATTCCTAATATGGTGAGACTCTGACATGATCTGATGTTCAACTGACTTTAAATTGACGCTCAGCTTCAGCTAATAATGCGACAGCAGAACGGAGAAGACGGGACGGACGGTTTGAGAGTCACTGATGAAATGATTCGGATATTTTCATCGGCTCATCAGACACGCCGTCCGTCTTTTTCGCACCGCTGTGATCGTCTTCTCTTGGATGTAGCCTGTAATCTGAAACGATGATCCAGCTGCGCTTTAAATTCCGATTAACCACGTCAGAAGATGTTCGGGAATCGGATCAGGGAACTTGCCACGCTCGTTTTTTTTTTTCTTTTTTTTGTGAGACTTTGATAAAAAGTCGAAACGTAGACGGCTCGGCTTGCTTCCTTGGCGAGCGGAACGTCTTTAATCAGGGATGGTGAGGCTTACTGCGTGTCGGCGTCTTTTTTCTGATGAACTCCGTCTCATCAGCACACAAAAGATATGCAAATGAAGTATTCGAATAAAGCTTTAGCATGTTCTGCTGCTTTGATGCTGGTCGTGTTCTATAAAACGTGTTTGCGCTGAGGGGAGAAATGAAGTTGGGTGGCCAGCGCAGAGCCTGAGCGAAGTTTCTGAACACGCTGTGTAAACAACGCTTTACCCGGGCGTCTCAGATGTCAACACGTAAAGCTTTCCGAGCGTATCTGACTATCTAAACCGCCTCGCACGTATTTCCCACGCTGCTAATTTGGAGCCGAGACGCTCTGTTCTACCCGAGACCGAGCCCAGAAGACGTCAACAAGCACACAAACACGAGCAGCCTCTCCCCAGATAATTCTGCAGAAGCTTTCCACGACAGGACTCTCGTTCTTTCTCTCCCTCTCTCCCTCTTTCATTTCCTCTCTGTGTCAGAGTAATGGGTTGCGTGCCCGGCTGGCTGCTCTCTGCATTACTCTCGCTCTCGTTCAGCGCCCGGAAGGACGCGGCTTCATTACAGCTGCACTCAGCCCACACCTTCCTTCCATCCCTCCTTCTCTCCATCCCTCCTTCACTTCCCTGCATCCCTCCTTCACTTCCCTACATCAGCACTCAGACGGACTTTCCTTCACTCATACCAACACCTCACGCTTTAACATTTCAGTTCACTTTTTGAAAACTTTTTTTCCCGTTACAGAGCTTCAGACATGTCGAATGTTTTAATATAATATGCCGTGTAAACAGCAAAAGAACGGCACCAGGTGCGGATCTTAACTATCTTACATGGCGGTTACGGCCTGTCTGGCTTTGATCACAGATGAGATGTACATGCTTTGATTTGAGGAGCTGTGGTTAAATTGATCAATAAAAAAATCAGGCGTTATAAAACTGACGTCTCACTTTTCTGAACTCTTTGGATTCTTGTCATTATATCATTTATATTACACCAGGGCGCTGCAGAATTCTCCATTCTGATTGGTCAGATGATTGCTGATTACACCTCTGACAGTAGCGCAAAAAAGAAAAAAAATAGTACAGGGAAAGTTAAATCCGTTAAGCTCCTTCGTAAAGTTTCGGAAGCGCTGTCTGAACCAAGCTCTTCCTGAGGGCGTCTCACAGATTCCTCCTGAACCTCACAAGAAATGTCAAGAAATTGTAGATTTCAAGTGTTCAGGATTCAGCTGGTTCCTTCTCCGTCTGGTTCAGTTCTAGGCTGTCCAAGTGAGACCCTCCACGGCCGTCTTTAGGGTATCCGTGTGGTACCATCCACAGCAACCTTGTGGCAGTATGTAGGCTAGCCATGTGGCGCCGTCCTCAGCAGCAGTGAGTGATTTTCAGGTGAAGGAATCTCCAAGCAGAAGCAGAAGTAGAGCAGCGGGATGGGTCAGGCAGGTCCGGAGAGCACAAGCCGTCAGGATCAACAGCACCTCATCAGGCGGCAAGAGTAATGCGTGGCGAGAGAGAGAGAGAGAGAGAGAGACTTGGGGGTGAAAAGAGATTATTAGGTATGCTCTTGTCCTGTAGCGGTTTAAGAGGAGGTACAGTGTGTGTGCAGAGTGTAGGCAGGGACTCCGGCAGTTTGTCGCTATGACAACATAAGAGGCAGCAGGTAACACAAACATGAGGGCTCCCTGAGACATAAAACGGCCAGCCAGTCCACCGTCAACAAACCTGAGTGAGCATGTGTCAGTGCAGGGGTGACAGCATCCAAATATCTCTCCGCCCGTGAACTCTCCGGATCTGCGCCTTTAGCTATTAATAAAAAGTTTGACTAAACAAACAGGTTTTCAGTCTGGACTTTTCTTTAAAACCTGAACACCAGTTGGAAGGCCGTTCCATAGCTGAGGGTTTTTTAGGGAAAAGCTCCATCCCCTGCTGTACTGTACTGTACTGTACTGTTCTAGTCATTATTCTAGGTACTAACAAAGAGCCTGCACCTTTGATCAAAGCAGACTTGGTGGATCCTAAAAGACCATGAGTTCACTCCGGTACTGCGGTGCGAGACCATTTCAGTCATTAGTAGTGTTTTATAATCAACAAATACTGTATTTTATTCATATATTCATTTATAACGGAATATTATTTGGGAGCCAGTGCAGTGTGGATGGGACAGGCGTGATGTCTTCTGCTCAGTGTAAATGTATAAAGAATCGGATGTAGCTAAATGTCAGTACACATTAAATTATATGTGTTAAAGTACTTCGCTAATCATACAGCACATAAAGAAACTGTTGCACACGGCTGTGTGTGTGTGTGTGTGTGTAGATTCACTCCCATGGTTTACATGGTGCTATTTCTGCAACCTTATTAGTGCTTTATGACACGTTCACATTCAGTCATTGTAAGTGACGTGCGTATACGCACACACACACACACACACACACGCACACACGCACACACACACCACTCTCCCGTGTCTCGGATTCGAAGTGCATCATTAGTGACTGAATAAGTTCAGGAATAGAAAGGTTGGAATAGAAACAGCTCCGGTGTTGTGCGTTTGTGTTTTTTGTCGTTTTTTATGCACTGAGTAACTTTTTTTTTTGTTCCTGTGTTAACGGTGTAAAAGAGTCTCACATTTCCTCCATCACAGGCTTTAGAGAAAGCTAAAAATAAACCCTACACGTCTGGAGATAATTTAAGAGCTCACGGCTCGGCTCTTCGAGCTGTCGGATATTTAACAAAGTGAAAATCACAGCGTGATAATGTTTTATCCCCAGATGCTACAGATGTTTTCGGTTACGTCTGCGTCGTTGGAAATCACGTGCACTCTCTGTTTTGTTTTGCTCTTTCGTAAGCTTTTATCGTCAGGTTGATGTTCGTGTAGAATCACTTCTTCAGTTGTTTCCTTCACACTCGCGCTTCAGGTTTCTTTAAATCTTTAAAGCTAACTTGGTGAGTCCAAGCTAATCTGTGGAGCAGAAGGTAGCCTAGTGAGTGAAAGCTAACTGTCGGCTGTCTCAAACTTGGAGTCTTTAACAGAGGGAGGTCAGTCAGGAATGCTCATTAGAATATTAGGCCACACCCACCCAGCTTTCAGATCGGATTCATCAGCGAGTTCATCTGTTTAGGATTTATTTTCGTATGAACTTTGATGCAGTTTTATACGTTTCACCTCATGCAGAATTTTTTATATTTTACACCATTTTTACTGGGTCTCTCTCTCTGCCTGTCTCTCTCTCTGCCTGTCTCTCTCTCTGCCTGTCTCTCTCTCTGCCTGTCTCTGTCTGTCTCTCTCTCTGCCTGTCTGTCTCTCTGCCTGTCTCTGTCTGTCTCTCTCTCTGCCTGTTTCTCTCTGCCTGTTTCTCTCTGTCTGTCTCTCTGCCTGTCTCTCTCTCTGCCTGTCTCTCTCTCTGCCTGTCTGTCTCTCTGCCTGTCTCTGTCTGTCTCTCTCTCTGCCTGTCTGTCTCTCTGCCTGTCTCTGTCTGTCTCTCTCTCTGCCTGTTTCTCTCTGCCTGTTTCTCTCTGTCTGTCTCTCTCTCTGCCTGTCTCTCTCTCTGCCTGTCTCTCTCTCTGTCTGTCTCTCTCTCTGCCTCTCTCTCTCTGCCTGTCTCTCTCTGTCTGTCTCTCTCTCTCTTTCTCTCTCTGTCTGTATCCCTTTCTGCCGGTCTCTCTCTCTGTCTGTCTCTATGTCAATCTGTCTCTCTGCCTGTCTATCTTTCTCTGTCTTTCTCTCTCTGTCTGTCTCTCTGCAGTCGTCTGAGTAAGACAGATATGGAGTTGGAGGTTCTGCGCTACACAAACCGCATTTCCAGTGAAGCTCACAAAGAGGTACGTGTGTGTGTGTGTGTGTGTGTGTGTGTGTGTTCAGGTTTTTTAAGGCCACAGGGAGATGAACTCCAAGCGTTTTCATGTACAGACTCAGGATATATAAGGCTCTGGTCAGTAAGTGGTGATGGGGAGTTGGGGTGTGGCGATGGGATGTCGGGGTGTGGCGATGGGGAGTCGGGGTGTGGCGATGGGGAGTCGGGGTGTGGCGATGGGGAGTCAGGGTGAAGTCAGGGTGTGGCGATGGGGAGTCGGGGTGTGACGATGGGAAGTCAGGGTGTGGCGATGGGAAGTCAGGGTGTGGCGATGGGGAGTCAGGGTGTGGCGATGGGGAGTCAGGGTGTGGCGATGGGGAGTCAGGGTGTGGCGATGGGGAGTCAGGGTGAAGTCAGGGTGTGGCGATGGGGAGTCAGGGTGTGGCGATGGGGAGTCAGGGTGTGGCGATGGGAAGTCAGGGTGTGGCGATGGGGAGTCAGGGTGTGGCGATGGGGAGTCAGGGTGAAGTCAGGGTGTGGCGATGGGAAGTCAGGGTGTGGCGATGGGGAGTCAGGGTGTGGCGATGGGGAGTCAGGGTGTGGCGATGGGGAGTCAGGGTGAAGTCAGGGTGTGGCGATGGGGAGTCAGGGTGAAGTCAGGGTGTGGCGATGGGGAGTCAGGGTGTGGCGATGGGGAGTCAGGGTGTGGCGATGGGGAGTCAGGGTGAAGTCAGGGTGTGGCGATGGGGAGTCAGGGTGAAGTCAGGGTGTGGCGATGGGGAGTCAGGGTGTGGCGATGGGGAGTCAGGGTGAAGTCAGGGTGTGGCGATGGGGAGTCAGGGTGTGGCGATGGGGAGTTGGGGTGTGGCGATGGGAAGTCAGGGTGTCAGGGTGTGGTGATGGGAAGTCGGGGTGTGGCGATGGGAAGTCGGGGTGTGAAGATGGGAAGTCAGGGTGTGGCGATGGGAAGTCAGGGTGTGAAGATGGGAAGTCAGGGTGTGGTGCTGCAGGCCGACTGAACATCACATCCAACACTGTTTTACATAAAACATCATTCTTTAGAGGTCAACGTGTAAAATCTTTCCATATCAAACACGGATCCTTCCAGCAACACGAGCAGAATCGATTGACCTTCAGATCAAGGCTTCGTGTCCTCTGTGTTTCCTCTGGAGCTGAACCTGAAGAGCAGAGAGAGGAGCTGAGATAAACCCTTCAGAGTTTTAGACTTTTCTGATCATGAGAAAAAGAAAATGGGATTAAAGGGTTGTTGTTTTTCCTAACTGACCTTGCAGAGATTTCATAATCCTCGAAAAGGATGATCACCATTGTTATTATTCGTACTATTACTATTCTCTCTGTCTCTCTCTCTCTCTCTGTCTCTCTCTCTGTCTCTCTCTCACTCACTCACCACCTCTCTCCCTCTCTCTCTCTCACTCACCACCTCTCTCTCTCTCACTCACTCACCACCTCTCTCTCTCTCTCTCTCTCACTCACTCACCACCTCTCTCCCTCTCTCTCACTCACTCACCACCTCTCTCTCTCTCACTCACTCACCACCTCTCTCCCTCTCACTCACTCACCACCTCTCTCTCTCTCACTCACTCACCACCTCTCTCCCTCTCACTCACTCACCACCTCTCTCTCTCTCACTCACTCACCACCTCTCTCCCTCTCTCTCTCTCACTCACTCACCACCTCTCTCCCTCTCACTCACTCACCACCTCTCTCTCTCTCACTCACTCACCACCTCTCTCCCTCTCTCCCTCTCACTCACTCACCACCTCTCTCTCTCTCACTCACTCACCACCTCTCTCCCTCTCTCTCTCTCACTCACTCACCACCTCTCTCCCTCTCTCTCTCTCACTCACCACCTCTCTCTCTCTCTCTCACTCACCACCTCTCTCTCTCTCACTCACTCACCACCTCTCTCCCTCTCTCTCTCTCTCTCTCACCACCTCTCTCTCTCTCACTCACTCACCACCTCTCTCCCTCTCTCTCTCTCACTCACTCACCACCTCTCTCCCTCTCTCTCTCTCACTCACTCACCACCTCTCTCCCTCTCTCTCTCTCACTCACCACCTCTCTCTCTCTCACTCACTCACCACCTCTCTCCCTCTCTCTCTCTCTCTCTCACCACCTCTCTCTCTCTCTCTCACTCACTCACCACCTCTCTCTCTCTCACTCACTCACCACCTCTCTCTCTCTCTCTCACTCACCACCTCTCTCCCTCTCTCTCTCTCACTCACCACCTCTCTCTCTCTCTCTCACTCACTCACCACCTCTCTCCCTCTCACTCACTCACCACCTCTCTCCCTCTCTCTCTCTCACTCACCACCTCTCTCTCTCTCTCACTCACTCACCACCTCTCTCTCTCTCACTCACCACCTCTCTCTCTCTCTCTCACTCACTCACCACCTCTCTCTCTCTCACTCACCACCTCTCTCTCTCTCTCTCTCTCACTCACCACCTCTCTCTCTCTCTCTCTCACTCACCACCTCTCTCCCTCTCTCTCTCTCACTCACCACCTCTCTCTGTCTCACTCTCTCTCACTCACCACCCCTCTCTCTCTCTCTCTCTCTCTGTCTCACTCACCACCTCTCTCTCTCTCTCTCTCTCACTCACTCACCACCTCTCTCTCTCTCTCTCTCTCACTCACTCACCACCCCTCTCTCTCTCTCTCTCTCTCTCTCTCTCTCACACTCACCACCTCTCTCTCTCTCTCTCTCTCTCTCTCTCTCTCTCTCCCTCTCACTCACCGTCACACTCTCTCACACTCTCTCTCACTCACCACCTCTCTCTTTTGCTCTCTCTCTCTCTCACTCACCACCTCTCTCTTTTGCTCTCTCTCTCTCTCTCACTCACCACCTCTCTCTGTCTCTCTCTCACTCGGAACCTCTCTCTCTCACTCACCACCTCTCTCTTTCGCTCTCCCTCTCTCTCTCTCACTCACCACCTCTCTCTTTTGCTCTCTCTCTCTCTCTCACTCACCACCTCTCTCTGTCTCTCTCTCACTCGGAACCTCTCTCTCTCACTCACCACCTCTCTCTTTCGCTCTCCCTCTCTCTCTCTCACTCACCACCTCTCTCTTTCGCTCTCCCTCTCTCTCCCTCTCACTCACCGCTTCTCTCTTTCTCTCACTCACTCTCTCTCTACATATCGGTGTCTCTCTCAATCTCTCTGCATCTCTCTCTTTGTCTCTTTCACCCTCTGTCTCTCTCTCTCTCCATCCATCTGTCTTTCTCAGTCTCTCTGTG
>NC_071258.1:33779906-33799906 GCF_023375685.1 Ictalurus furcatus | reverse complement strand
CTCTCCTAGAGGTGCGGCGATCGGGGACACATACCATTCTCAAAGACGTCGCCGTGATCCGTGAGACGTCTTTGTAATGTTTATCACAGACAGGTGTCATCAGGTCCAGAACTTTTTCATCTAGAAAAAAAAAAAACTAGATACAATTCGCTTCTGATTCTTGCCGTCCTTTTCAGGCTTTCATATCACCCTTTTTAAAAAGATTAAACACTTATGAAAATTAAGTGAAGAAATATATATTCAACGCTGAAAAGTAGGAACAGTTTTTAAAAATACAAAGAATAATTTAAAAAAAAAAAAAAAAAAAAACCCTCTTTGTCTAATTTTAGAACTAATTTTCTAAAGGGTTCACAAACTTTCAAGCACCACTGAATATATGGGTAAAAACATGCGTGTACCATTTTTATTTATTTATTTATTTATTTATTTATTTTTGTAATAAGAATTTTAGCATCAAATCAGCTGCTTCCTGTCAGTATGTTATTATTATTATTATTATTATTATTATTATTATTATTATTATTTTTATTATTATTATTCATTTTAAAGGTATGTTTAATAATGATATCACAATATCCGTGATCTCTGAGAAAAGCTCTACCCTACCTGATCAGGTGTGTGTGTGTGTGTGTGTGTGTGTGTGTGTGGGAATAGAGGTCGGTGAAAGGAGGACACTTGGTGTTTGATATATTACGTGGCAGTGCATATGGGGCAGAAATGAGGTTACAGCCCTACACACCCCACCGTGTGTCTCCTGAACGCTGTATTTATGTCCTCATATCAAGTCAAATCGCAAATTCATATCCATTCTGCTTAATAGACATTTCGATATATATTTATGTACATCGTATAAAACCCGGACGTGCGAAATGAGATTTCCGTCTGTATATTTGACCCATAATTCACTCTCCATATCGTTTCTCTTCTCTAATAGAGTCCTGTCCTGAGGATGACTCCGGCTCAGACGCCGCTTTAGTTTTATGTGTGATGTGAATATTGGATTTCCTCATCTCTCTCTCTCTCTCTCTCTCTCTCTCTCTCTCTCTCTCTCTCTCTCTCTCTCTCTCTCGCTCTCTCTCTCTCTCGCTCTCTCTCTCTCTCTCTCTCTCTCTCTCTCGCTCTCTCTCTCTCTCTCTCTCTCTCTCTCGCTCTCTCTCTCTCCCTCTTTTCTCATGTAAATCAAATCCTTAACACACGTGACCATGATTATTTATTTATCTATGAAATCCTGTCCTGTAAACTGTGCATCACGTCGATATGTCGCGACATGGTAATAAAAAGTTGGAGTTAATACTGTGCTATGGATCAGGAATCATGAAATGATATAATTATTAGAATAGTAATGTTATGTTAGCTTGTACAGTTTGAACTACATTGTTTCTGTTTTTTTTATAACTCTTTTTTGTTGCCCTCACAATTAACACACACACACACACACACACACACACACACACACACGCACGCACACACGCACACACACATACATATATCCGGAAGTGTTAGCTGAAGGTAGGGTTTGATATTAAAAGCAGTGAAAGGAGGAATGGTGTTGGTGAGAGACGCCCGGTGGATAATACACACTTTTACACGAGTTAATGAGACACACACAAACACCAGGAGCTGGAGAGAGAGAGAGAGAGAGAGAGAGAGAGAGATATCGAGAAGCCGAGAGGCATTTCTGTTTACAGACACACACATACACACACACACTCACACACACCGAGGTTGTTTGAGGTTGGCTCTTTCTTTGGCTTTTGTCTCGCAGGGCATAATTAAATTCTTCACCTGATTCACCTGCGCTCTCTCTCTCTCGTGCCCTCTCTCTCTCTCTCTCTCTCACTCTCTCACTTGCCCCCCCCCTCTCTCTCTCTCTCTCTCACTTGCCCTCTCTCTCTCTCACTCTCTCTCTCACTCTCTCTCTCTCACTTGCCCTCTCTCTCTCTCACACTCTCACTTACCCTCTCGCTCTCTCTCTCTCTCTCTCTCACTTGCCCTCTACCTTGCCATCTCTCTCTCTATCACCTGCCCCTCTCTCTCACTTGCCTTCTCTATCTCTCTCTCACATACTTGCCCCCCTTCTCTCTCTCTCTCTCGCCCTCTCTTGTCCTCTTTCTCTCTCCCTCTCACTTGCCTTCTCTCTCTCTCGCCCTCTCCTGTCCTCTTTCTCTCTCTCTCTCGCCCTCTCCTGTCCTCTTTCTCTCTCTCTGTCACTCACTCTCTCTCTCTCTCTCTCTCTCTCTCTCTCTCTCTCTCTCACTTGCCCTCTACCTTGCCATCTCTCTCTCACTTGCCCCTCTCTCTCACTTGCCTTCTCGATCTCTCTTTCACACACTTGCCCCCTCTCTCTCTCTCTCTCTCTCTCTCTCTCTCTCTCTCCCTCTCACTTGCCTTCTCTCTCTTGCCCTCTCTTGTCCTCTTTCTCTCTCTCGGTCACTCGCTTTCTCTCTCTCTCTCTCTCTCTCTCTCGCCCTCTTTTCCTGATGCTATATTTGGCCGTATTCTCACTGTATTCTCTCCTCACTTTGCTGATTCTTCATATCCTGTGCGAGCTGAAGGACAGCAGTGTTTGGAAAATTACTCACGACTGTAACATCGGACCGGCCCTGCTTGTGGCGCGCCACTTTTTTTTACTTCTTACCTCCAGTTACTTCCCATTTCCTGTCTAGATGCTCAAAAATAGAAGGAAAACTTAGAACCATAGTTTTATCTTATCCTGTCTTACACAACCTCTCGCTAAATGTGTATAGAGACAGTGCGAAAAAAATGAAAGCTTGGAAGGAAGTAGCGGAGCTCGCCGGTGCCTCTAGTGGGCGTACGTAGCTAATACGGTCAGGTTGTGCTAGTAATCTAGGAACTAGCTACTACTGTATCTCGTCTGAAATTTAAAAAATAAATAAAACACTGGTCAGGCCACGCCCACAAGTGACAAACTACAATTGACTTCGACACGGCGCTGCCATTTTAGCGATAAGCGCCAACAGATCTGTGATTTTCTCACTTGTATGCAAATTAGATATGACTTGCTTATGCGACAAATCCAGATGATTGGCTTAAATGATTACCTCACGTTGAATTGACACGGTTTACTCGAACATTAACATGGAACACACACACACACACACACACACACACATACAAATCTGCTGTAATGCTACAGTAACCACCAGATTCCCCTATGAGCCGGAGCTGTTTATTGCTAGTTGTCCCGACACTCTCCGTGATGGAATTGAGAATAACCCACAATCTTCCCCCCCTCCCCCCACGCCCCCTTTTTCTCCTCAAAGCACACGGCTGCACTTATCTCATCAGCCGGGTGTGTGATTTGAAAAATAGAGTGCAATCTGAGAGCCGGTTGTGTGTCATTTAGAAACCGATTCTGCGCCTGTTGTCGGAAATTGAGACGGTGTTTATTAGCCTTTGGCCAGAAGCCGAGTCACACTGCGCTCTTGGAGAAGAGAGAGAGCGGTTATCACGGCCGAGAGCTCCTGAGCCTCTGTCACGTGTTTCATCACGCACACTCAGATTATCGGTTTCTATACGTATTTATTTATCTCTTTCTCTTCCACAGATAATGAAGCACATCAAGCCTGGCCACAAAGAATATGAAATGGAAAGGTAAGAGTGTGTGACGTGGTTACGCTGCTGATTAGGCGAACTTGACCACACAACAACAACAACAACAAAGAAACCACGTTAACCCCAAACTCACCTTCATAGTGCAGCTGATCGTTTCCTTCATGTAAGAGGAATAAACTCTCGGTGTCATGCGGTTATAGAGAAATGATCAGCTGTGGGTTTCTCAAAAGCGCATCACGAGTTGTTTTATTCCTGTAATACCACAGCACTTTCCAAACAATAGCCGCAATAAACAAAAAAACAAACCAGTTATATAGTTTGTCCTGTTACCAAGGAAACCGCAACGCGTACACAGCTCTGAACACGTCCCCATGGCGTGAATGCTGTTACGAAGCGCTGACACTGGAGACTCCTTCCATAAACGTTACATGAACATGTCCTTACAGAAAACTTCACCATATCATCAGTGATGTTTATTTGCTCGACGTATATATACGACAAGAACCTGTGATCGCACCTAATCTGTCATTATGGAGTTTCGTACGTTTTCATGACGGTATCATGGGGTCTGTGCGGCATCAGAGCTTCAGACCACAAATTCCTCCCATTTTCAGACACCGTTCCATCTCAGAAAGGATGAACTGCAGAGCTTTCATTTAAAAATACCTAATGTACTAAATCATTCGGAAATGTATCCCGTACTGAAGTTTCGAGTCGACAGTTTTCCCAAGAACCCATGTACGTCTGCTTTCGTCTCCGTCTACGTCTTTTGCTTGTCGGAATAACTCTACTGAACGTTCTAATGGGAACGCTATTTCCTTGATTGAGCCATAACGAAATTAGCGTCTGATCCTCTTCACCTCCAGTCTGAGTTCTTCAGAAGGTCCGCTCTCTAATTCCACACTCATCCTTTCGTTTCCTCGGCGCGCGACTCCGTTCTTGAAGGGTTTCCGAGGAATATTAATACGAGATAATGGTTTGCGCTTCCTGAATGTAAGGAAGCTGTTAGAGTTTGTGGCTTGGCTAATGGCTAGGCAGTGATAAGTGTTATGGAGAGTGTATAGACCCATCTTCCTCATGCTCTGGGGTTTTATGTGACTCAGTAGGGCAGATGGCAAGGCCAGTGTAGCCGTGAAGAATAGCTGCACCGGATGGACCACTCGGCTGGCTCGGATTGCCACTGTGGCATTCGATCCTTCTCGCGATATTCTGTGAAAATACTGAGCAAAATGAAATGCGTCTTTTCAAGAATCTATCGAGTGGAGCTCCTTCACTGCTCCTCTTTTCTCCGTGCCTTACCAAAGCTCTTCACCGAAGCTCTCCGAGTCTGTAGAGGCTTGACCTCATCCTGCTTCAAGCTACAGAGCAACGCTGCGATCGATAATGATATAATAATATAAATGTACCAGACAACCAGGTATAGAAGAGGCGGTGCTGATGATAACAGCAGCAACAACAATATGTGCTACAGTAAGACAATATAATAAGGTAGTGAATCATCTCACTGGTGCAATTTGGCCTTCATGATGGGAAAAGAAATTCTTCACATCTTATTTCATTAGATAAAATCCTTTGTTAGACGTGGTATCTCTGTTTTTGACGCCATGTTGTATCTCTGTCTGACTCCACCCCCTCCCCTCACCTTATTTCTTACCATTCTCATTCCCATTGTGACTTGAGCTGAAGATATGAATGCTAATGATGTAATGATGCAGCTAAATGATTTGCTTTACTACTCCAACATCACACAAAGCACAACGTAAGCAATAGTTGCCGTGACTGGCCATACCAAGCTCCAGAAACATGTTCTAATTGCTTCATATTCCCCACTGATGCTGGCCTGTTCACCCTAAGCGAAAGGAAACTTGGTATTGTATTATAATACAGGTTACATGATGCATCTTCGGGATGACTAGAAGATAGCGTATTGGTTAGCCTCTTTCTGGGATTGGGTAAGATGTGGGGTAAGGGTAGGGTAAATTTACACAAATACTCCACTTACCTCAGAAGATGTACTTGATCAAACTTTTCCTCTGTCTTACCTCCTTAGAGGTAAACTTCCCTCGATGGTCAGCTGCGTTATCCGCACTAATGTTTTTTCCGAGGAAACAAAATGTCGACGTGGAAAAACGTCTTGACTGATTGACCTCATTTGGGTTAAGTGGGTAGTCGGTGTAAATTGGACTTCCTCAAATAATTAGTTTAACACTGAAATCCAGACGTAGGCGAGACCGTATCGGTAACGCAGTACATTTAGAACCAGTGCAAACGAGCATGATGTTGAAACCTCGTTTAGAATCGATGACGCTGATTGCATCGATCGATCGCAGGAGTCGTCATTGATTACGCATTAACGGCCACGGTTTCACCGGAGTCTCGTCTTGCAGCTTTGGAAACTTTGGACGGCTGCTAATTGAATTTGGTCGCGGTGAGTGAACACTGAGGAAGAGACTCAGCAGTAATGCTGGAAATGTAATTATTTTATTGTAATGGGATTCATGGCGGAGAGCAAATCCGCTTCTGGCTCCTCGTTTCCTCTTATCGATGTCCTCGGCTCTGATTTCATGCCGCGCTTTGTTTTGCGTACGAGTGTGCATCAGACGGATGGTCCTAGGGATAAAGTGCAGTAGGGTTTTAATGTCAGGGTTAAGGACACCGTGTGCAAGGGATATTCAGATCTTCAGTGGTGTATGTCATTGAATGGATCAGAGAACAAATGACAAGTAATCTGTCATAAAAAAATGAAAAGGCCAGCGACTAGGAGAAAGAGCAAGAAAGGGACATGGACACTGTTGAACGATCAGACATAAAGGGTAAACTATGCAGGCCAGGATTTGGGAAAGCGTAGCTGATAAATTACCGTCGAAAGAACGTCGGTGCCATCAGAACTTGCATGTGTACCAGGACATTCTGACCACTTTTCACTCGCTATAATAATAATCCATTGATAATTTGATTGTTCAATCAGTGCGATGGATCGGCACCCATCCATGGTGTCCCCAACCTTCCCTAGGGTGCCCAAAGTTCCCTGGGATAGGCTCCAGGCTCCCCGTGTAGAATAAGTGGTATGTTAAATGGATGGATTTGAATGGTGTATTGCAACTTTGCTTTACAGTGTATATAAAGAACAAAATTCATGATTGCTCAACTCCTTTCAGAGATGGCGTTTTTTTCCCCTCATCTAAGGGCTTTGAAGTTTCGTCACTTACAGTCACCATGAGTCACCCTGGATCCGAGTCTGCCTTATCTCCCGTGAGATGTCCGCCGCAGCGTGGAGGGTGTAAGTGTGTGCGTTTGGCGTCGAGTCAAATACGGATAACAATCTGTCACCGCGAAAGCCTCGGCGGCGAGACGACGATGCCAAATGATGCACGCTCCCTGGTGGAGTCCCCGTGACTTTCAGCGTCACATACGGTGGAATAAGGTCTTAAACGGATATCTCACAGCCCGGAGTATTTCCCTGTAGGTGTAAAAAAAAAACTTGTAAGAATGCCTTCGTGCTGAAATCTCGGAGAACTTCTTGAAAGATTCTTCTGTATTCGAGACCGAGTCGTTTCCATGCATTATAGATGGTTGGAATCGAGAATAGTGGCGTCTGCCGAGCTTCACAGTACCGTATATCTACAGAGATTCACAATGCCCTTTAGTTGTGAAAAATCTCATTCAACTGCGACTTATAACAAACCTCTTACAAGCTCTATATAAACTATACATCATCTGCATAGAGTATATGCCATAAATGGTGGCGCTTTTAAAAAGACTCTAACCACAGAAGTGCTGAATTCTCTATTCTGATTGGTCAGAAGGTGTTGATTATTTATTTTATTTAAATAATTATTTAATTATTTATTTTCCCCAGATGCCATACTTGCTAAGATTCGTCTCTGTTTTCTTGTCGCTCTGAACAGAAGGCTTTTGAGTAACAATTCAAACCTCAGACGTCAAACCAGAACCTGACGATCGTTCGTATTCTTCTCACTACGCCCTGTAAAGCAAATAAATAAATAAATAAATACCCCACGAACCGACGGGCAATCTCTTAGATTAGTAAAGAAACACAGCTGTTGTTATGGTTACAAGTTATAAATAGAGCACGGGGTGACGGAGGAGCCAGGAATAAAGGATGCAGTATGAAAGTGGAATATATCCGTGGAGTTTAGCGCGAAATCAACGCGCCGTGCTTTTCCCGTACGGTTTCTCGCAGATCTTCTCTTATTCGTGTTTAATCACACGCTTGTGGTCCTGAATTGTTCAACGTCTCCATCATTTGCATGTGTGTGTGAAGTACGGTGATGTTTTTAGAAACTGCTCGATCTCCTTACGAGCAAGTTCATTTGAGATATTGTAGTTTTGTATGTAAGAAGTGAAACGGTGTGTAGTGATGGAGTAGAGAAACCATCAGCGGCGGAGCGGCGTGATGAAGCGTAGTTACTGTTCCCTTCCCCAAGCGGATTATTCTCCTGTAACACAGCACAGTCTCTTATTCCTCTCGCGCCACAGGGATTCGCCAGCCGTTACCACTACCACTCCCATTACCACTACCATTACCACTATCATTACCACTACCACTACCACTACCATTACCACTACCACTACCACTCCCATTACCACTACCATTACCACTACCACTCCCATTACCGCTACCAAAACCATTACCACTACCATTACCACTACCACTACAACTACCATTACCACTACCACTACCACTTCCATTACCACTACCACTACCAATACCACTACCACTCCCATTACCATTACCACTACCATTACCAATACCACTATCAATACCATTACCATTACCACTACCACTCCCATTACCAATACCATTACCACTACCACTACAACTACCATTACCACTACCACTACCACTTCCATTACCACTACCATTACCACTACCACTCCCATTACCACTACCATTACCATTACCACTACCATTACCATTACCAATACCACTCCCATTACCAATACCACTCCCATTACCATTACCACTACCATTACCAATACCATTACCATTACCAAAACCAATACCACTACCACTCCCATTACCAATACCATTACCACTACCACTACCATTACCCAAACCATTACCACTCCCATTACCATTACCAATACCACTACCACTCCCATTACCATTACCACTACCATTACCATTACCAGTACCACTCCCATTACCATTACCAACACCACTACCATTCCCATTACCATTACCACTCCCATTACCACTACCACTCCCATTACCACTACCACTCCCATTACCACTACCATTACCAATACCACTCCCATTACCATTACCATTACCACTACCATTACCACTACCACTACCAATACCACTACCACTCCCATTACCACTACCATTACTATTACCACTACCATTACCAATACCATTACCATTACCACTCCCATTACCATTACCAATACCACTACCACTCCCATTACCATTACCACTACCATTACCATTACCAGTACCACTCCCATTACCATTACCAACACCACTACCATTCCCATTACCATTACCACTCCCATTACCACTACCACTCCCATTACCACTACCATTACTATTACCACTACCATTACCAATACCACTCCCATTACCATTACCATTACCACTACCATTACCACTACCACTACCAATACCACTACCACTCCCATTACCACTACCATTACTATTACCACTACCATTACCACTACCATTACTATTACCACTACCATTACCATTACCAATTGCTTCTCTCTTTTTCCATATTTTCTCTCACCTTAGTCCATCCCTCCATCCATTTATTTTCTTTCTTTCTTTCTTTCTTTTGGCTTCTCTCTTTTTCATATTTTCTCTCAGCTTAGTCCATCCATCCATTTATTTTCTTTCTTTCTTTCTTTCTTTCTTTCTTTTTGCTTTTCTGTTTTTCCATCTTTTTTCTCACCTTTCCCAGTCCCCCATCCATTTCTTTTCTTTTTTCTATCTATTTCTTTGCTTCTTTCACTTTGCTTCTCTCTTATCCCGTATTTCTTTTTCCCAACTTTGCCCATCCCTCCATCCATTTACTCTTTCTTTCTTTTTTCTTTTCTAAATCCCTGTTGTCTTTGTTTCTTTAATGCTTCTGTTTCTCTTCCTTTCGCGTCCTCCTGTTTTTCTTTCTGCCCTTCCTTTCCTCGTTTCCTCTTTTCCTTTTCCTTCAGCATTTATCCTTTAACATCCGCTTTAATGAATAAAACATTAACGAAGGCGGTGTGAGCGGAGTCACTCCGAGGGACTTCGGAACCCCGATTATAAGCGTCACACGGCACCTGGTGGAGTTTAGCGCTGTGACATGAATGTATATTAGCTCTATGGAGCAGGATGAAGTTGGGCATCATGTTCTGCTCACGGGTTTATTTTTTCTTGTGATATGTCGCGAGGACCGAGTCTCCCGGTCAGAGCCTGGCGTCCGTGTCACGCACGTACGACGGGAATTAAAAGCAGCTGGAGGTTTTAATGAAGAGACATCGCCCGTGGTTTCAACTTTAAAGCTACTGATAAGGCTGCACAGCGCGGAGAAGATAACGGCCATGCCTTGTTTACTTTTTCAGTGGACAGAGTGGAGGAGGAGGTTGAGAACGCCACGCCTGGGGAACACTGACACTACAGGGGTTAGTTTTGTCTCATCGTGTCATTAGGTGATGTGAAAAATGAGCCCATATGAGAATTGTCTCCTCCTCCCCCTCCTCCTCCTCCTCCTCCTCCTCCTTTTGAGTTTTTCCTTCATCTCTCAGCGGACGTTCAGTCAAAATCTATAACGCGGGTGTGTATCTCAGCATGCGGCCTGGCAGAGGAGACCGTGTTCCGGTAGCATCCCGCCGCAAGCTCCCAGGACAGAATCAAGTTTCAATTCCGCTCTCAGCCTCCATGCAGCTCGGGCCCTGAGAAAGGCCCGTCATTTACAAAGACACTTTTTCCCCTTCGCAGCTTGAACGTTCTCGTACGCGTTACATCGCACGTCCCTGCTGAGACCTGCGGCGGAACGAGCCGTCCTCTGTTCTCCTGTCTTCTCCTGTCTTCTGTCATCCTGTCTTCTCCTCTCCCGTGAAGAACCTCATGTTACTGTTACGATCAGTTTTTATTTGCTGTTTCTCTCTCTTTCTTTTATTCTTTCTTTCTCATTTTTCTCTTTGCGTCTCTCTTTTTCCATATTTCTGTCCACTTTATTTTTTCTTCATTCTTTTTTCATTTGCTCTTTTTCTTTCTTTCTTTTTGCTTCTCTCTTTTCCATATTTCTTTTTCTTACCTTTGCCCATCCCTCCATCCATTTATTTGCTTTTTCTTCCTTCCTTTCTTTCTTTCTTTCTTTCTTTCTCACTTTTCTCTTTGCTTCTCTCTTTTCCATATTTCTTTTTCTTACCTTTGCCCATCCCTCCATCCATTTATTTGCTTTTTCTTTCTTTCTTTCTTTCTTTCTCACTTTTCTCTTTGCTTCTCTCTTTTCCATATTTCTTTTTCTCACCTTTTCCAGTCCCCCATCCATTTATTTTCTTTTTTATATCTATTTCTTTCTTTCCTTCCTTCTTTCTATTTCTTTCTTTCTTTCTTTTTGCTTCTCTCTTTTCCGTATTTCTTTTTTCTCACCTTCGCCCATCCCTCCATCCATTTGTTTGCTTTTTCTTTCTTTTTTCTTTCTTTCTTTCTCCCTTTCTTTCTCACTTTTCTCTTTGCTTCTCTCTTTCCATATTTCTAATTTACATTGTCCATCCCTCCAGTGATTTATTCTTTCTTTCTTTCTTTCTTTCTTTCTTTCTCATTTTTCTCTTTACTTCTCTCTTTTTCCATATTTCTACCCATTTTCTTCTCTCTTCATTCTTTGTATTTGCTATTCTTCTTTCTTTCTTCCACTTTACTATTTTCCTCTCTCTTTTTCCTATCCTGGTTTTCTTTGTTTCTTTAATGCCTCTCAAACTTCTCTTCCTCCCCCCCGTTTTCCCGTCTGTCCTTCGTTCTTTCATCACTTTTCATTTCGTCGACTCCTCGTCTCCTTCTCCTTTAACGAGCGGCTACGTTCCTTCGGTGTTTCCAGTACGTCTCGATCGCCGTCCTTTCATATATACTGTACATTTTGTTTCAATAACAGTATCGGTATCGGACTTTTGGCTATAAAGGCTTCTTATCGCTTTTACATAATAGAAAGCTCTTGCCCTGAAACACATGCCTTTCCCTTTGAAGAAAAAGGAAAAACCTCGCTTCTTTTCACTCCACCTTGAAATGCTCTCGAATCGTCTCCTGTCGCTTAATAATTACTTTGTTATCTAAAAAATAATGAGATCCCCAGCGCTACGTTTAATGGTCCGGGCACACACACACACACACACACACACACACACACAGAGACACAGAACTAGAGGCTAGAACAACTTCTAAGAACATTATCCCCTGTCTGATAAGTGCTAACTAGAAAATGTGATAATCTATGCATAGCAGTTTTCCCCTTGTTGTGTTGGGAGAAAGAAAAAAATAATAATTATAGGCTCAATGCTGGCACGAAACTTCTTCTACAAAGCGTTCTACAGTGCAGGCCAAGGTCCCTGTGATCAGAAATAGAAACGCGGTGTTCTGTTCGAGATCGCCGCCGCTTTCTTCCCTGTCATTCATTTACTACAGCGCGCTATCACGCCGAAAACACGCAAGAACCAAAACGATACGTCGCAGCGTTGCGGTTTGAGCTTTTGAGGTTTTCGAAACCATCTCCACGGCTCCTGATCTTCCGAGCCTGTGATTAGACTCTGATCCTGGATCTAATCTGCTAGATCTTTTCCACGTTTCTGATCGGATGATAAGTCTCGATTAGAGAATTTGGACACTAATGATGACTTTTTTTTTTTTTTTTTTTTTTTCCTTTGCCAGAGCTTTGCATAAGTATTCGCCCCCTTGAACTACCTAGACCGTAAACAGAATTACCTGGGGTTATATGTCACGACCCTTCGACGCACTGCTTTTCGCCCGCTCTATAGTGGGGTAGTAGGGATATCCGGACGCAGCCCTTGCGTTCGCCAGCCACCTTCTGCTCCTACTGAACTATATTTCTACACCCAGTTCCACATCCACACGTGAAGATTTCTAAAATGAATCTCTTACATGTATCGCTATCATTGCTTTTCCGCCCTCTTCAGCAATACGGCAGGATGCCTGCCGACTCGTGTCTGACCCTGACTTTCATAATTCAATAACACGTCCGTTTTTTTTCCCCCCTCCGCGGTGGACGGAGCTACGGCTAAAATGAGCTCTCTGAGGCTTTCTTCTGTAACACGAACCACCGAATCTCCGAGGCAGTGCTCTCCTGTAGAGTCACACGTCTCACCACGGTGTTATGAACCACTTGCGTAACACACGAGTGCGTGTTATATTTTCAAGGACGATAGGGCTAGCAAAAAAGCATCCTTTATCGTTTCTCTAACTTCTCTTATAAAGCGATGAACTGAAAAGAAAAAAAACGTGAGCTTTAGATGCATTTCAGAATCCTACACGTGGTTGGCCGTTCGATCGTCGGTGCTTTCCGGTACTACAGCTCCGGATTCAGCGTATGATGTTATCCAGCTTGAAATTTTCTCCATGTTGTATTCGTTGCTCTGTCGGGTCGACCCGATCCTCTCGTTAAAGCTTACGTGGACGCTGAGCTGTCTCGTAAACGTGCCCTTTCCGATTCACGTTTGCGGCTGATTAAAATAAGGACCGGGTCCCAGAAAATGTTGATGAGAGCCTGGGATCCCTCAGAGCCATTCATTAAGATGGTCGCCCGGTCTGTTTATTTTTCTCGGAGGACACGAAGGAGAGAAATACTGGAAGGTTTATACTGCCGTACTGCCAAATGTAGTGCGTTTAATGTCGTGGAACAACCGATATTTATTCTCGACGAGTTTTACTTTACAGTCATTCCAACACGTTCTCGTGGAAGTCATAGAAGTGTTCAGAATGATCTAGGACAAACTCCGGAAGATATGGAGACGTTTTCTGGAATGCCGTAATCACCGGATCATTCGGATCTGTGCACGTGGTTGAAAACCGAAATCCTAGTTTCCAGTTCATTATAAAGCACTCCAGTCTTCTGGGAAGGCTTCCTACTAGATTTTGGGGCGTGGCTGTGGGGATGTGTGTTCATTCGGCTACAAGAGCGTTAGTGAGGTTGAGGTCAGGTACTGATGTCGGGACGTCGAAGAGGCTCCGGTTCCAGTTCATCCTAAAGGTGTTTCTCGAAGGGTCGAGCTCGGGGATCTATGCAGGACACTCGAGTTCTTCCAACCTTCACACACCATGTCTTCATGGAGCTCGCTTTGTGCTGGAACAGCGTTTGGGTCTCTCACTTCCACTGAAGGGAAAATTGTAATTCTGCAGCATTTTATACAGTCGTGTGCTTCTGACTTTGTGGGAACAGTTTGGGGAAGAAGCACACATGGGCGTGATGGTCAGGGGTGCACATACTTTTAGCCATGTCGTGTATCTGGTATGGCTGGTATATTGTTCATGGTGCTGTTGAGCAAGCGTCTTGAGAGTGGCTCAGGGAAGAGTGAAAAAGCAGTTCTGATTAAACAAAACGTCCTTGCGTATATACACACGTATAATAAAACCCCGAAAGGAAACAAAAGAACAAATCCCGTAATCGTTCGTCTTTCTCAGAACGATATTTTGGAGAGCAGCCTTTTGAGAAAATCTCCTGCGCTGTCCGTGTGCATCACGTCGTCGTTAAAAGCCGAAAGAGAGAGTGGCCGAGAGCTATGACCAAAAAAAAAACCCCACCAACACTGTGACTAACCACCAACCATGACACATCATCAATCCCACCACCGAGTGCTAGAACATTAGAATCATCCACCAACACAGTTTGATTTTTGTCCTGTAATTTAAACATTTTTATATATATATATATATTACAAATATTACACATTAAATGCAATATAAATCTTTTAACCAATCGCCCAGTGAAGTCTGGATTGTTCGCCCTTGGGTATTTATTCATGGCAGATCCTCAGGAGCCTCGGTGATGGGATTCAGTGGACAGATGAGCATTTCGCAGAGCCGCCTGTCAAGATTGCGTTGCGTAATAAGCGAGAGGATGTATGTGTGGGAAGACTTGTGGGTTTAGCATCATATGTATTTTCAATAAAATAAGACTGACAGTGGATAAAAGCAGATGAAATATGAAAGCCGGTTCGCAAACTAATCGACGTTTGGCCCAGGAAGGAAAATCTCGGCGCTAATGAACAGCTGCCTCGTGTTACGGGGAGAGGAAATGTGGATTTAACCTTCTGAAAGGTTAGAATTTGATTGGATCTGTGCGTTTCCAGATTCGAGGCTCTGTCCTGATCTTCCTCCACACCATCTGCCAGAATTATTTAGTTCTGATATTAAGCACATGTCAGTCACGGAGGGGTATTAAGCAAACAAACATTTGGCCTTGAAGAGGGACAGACAGTTAAAGAGGCTTTGTTTCTCTGTGAGAGAGAAAGACGGAGATGTGTTCTGATGAAGGTCAGAGTCTCTCAATGGTTAAGGCACTTAGTGCTAAATTGATGAGTATAAAGTGGTAGTATACAGCAATGACAGGACGTGTGTGTGTGTGTGTGTGTGTGTGTGTGTGTGTGTGTGTGTGTGGGACAAAATTTGGACACCTTGCTAAGTAGTGTGACCTGGAAATACCCAATAACAGTTCTTGACCCGCTTAACCAGCGCGTGCATGAGTCAGTTAAGAACCTAACGAGTTATTTAAGTTCTAAAACATAACGATTGGAAGGGTGCTCAAACTTTTGCACATGGCACAATTACTGATATTTTATACTAAGCATAAAGTAGCATTGATATTTGCAGAAAAATCTTAATTTTTGCGGTTTCCTGCAGATGTTGTGTTTTACTTGTTTTCCTGTAAAAAATAAATAAATAAATAAATAAATAAATAAAATTTACATGAACTAAATATGCAAGTTGGCCAAGGGTGCCAAAACTTGTGCATACAAAGATATAGTTTTATATAGTCATAGTCACCTAAGTGTACTTAAAAAAAAAAAAAATGTAGAATATCAATGGGGATATATTTCAAATGTATTTTTTAATATATATTTATAGGGGTGCCAATATTTTCGCACCTATATTTAACAAAGATATATGATATACTCCGTGCCCCCATGCCTGCTCTGGTGGGACATTAATCAGGACGGAAAAACAAGATGATGGCGTGGCAGGGCAAGTGTTCAACTGTGTGTGTGTGTGTGTGTGTGTGTGTGTGTGTGTGTGTGTGTGTGTGTGACAGATTGCAGGTTATTTCCATCGTAATCCTACTGTAGACATCTTCATCTTGTCTTCTGGCCCTGCTGCTCCTGTTATTTTAGCATGACATTAACAGAGATCAGTGTTCGTATTGGCAGTGGATCGGCGCTGATCGGCGTTGTTACACTGATGCGCTCTACCGCCGATGCCGAGCCGCATCCGAGCGCTACCGCGTGGGCGGATGAAAGACTTTTCAAGGAGAAACCTTGTTGCAGTGCGGTTAGCACCAGCCTACGTGAAATAGCTCGGCTCTGCCTTGGGGAGTTTGTTTCCTTTTCGCTGTCTTTTTTTTCCCTTTCTTTCCCATTCATTAGTATTTACGTGTATGGTTATTATAAATAGCGTGGCCCTGCGTGTTTCGGTGGTTTACGGTCACTGTATTCGACCTCTGGTATTTAGAGAGTCCAGCATGGGGATGTTAATTTGTGTCCTGAGGTAGTTTGGGAAATAAAGTCTAGACTCGTAAGCCTTTGTTCCAGCTCTGAGGACCAGGTTCCCTCAATGCCAAGTCCTAATCAGCCCTCAGATATTCCCAGGTATTATACTGAAGCGGTGTAATCTGATCTCAGACGCACAGAGCGTCTCACGCTTATTGGACAACATTTCTGGTCAGTTATTCGCTAATAAATATGGCTTGTTTGGGGGAAAAAATACATTAGTATACGTACATAACGAGCCTCGCTAACGTGAAACCTCGATTGACCGACTTCAAATCTCTGAGGTACTGCGATTTATATATATATATATATATATATATATATATATATATATATATATATATATATATATATATGAGGATTACGCTGTCAAGAAAGAAAGCCAAAACGAATCCGTAAATGATAGCCGCAGTGGCCGAGCTGCATTACCGGAAGTTACCCGAGGGCGCGCTTTCACCATTTAGTCCTCATTTTGTTATTTTCTCAGCTCTCTGTGAGCTTTCGCCTTTTATGGAGTGTTGTGGGCGTGGCTAAACGTAAATGTTTCCCTGAACAGGCACGGTGTTTTATTTCCGTACGTCATCGAACGGTGTTTATCATCGTCGGCGTACGTACATGCTAAAGCGGACATCGTTTTCGTTCTGTCCAGGGGATGCAAACATTCGCACACAGAGTCATTGAGTGATGAATGAGGCCTGGTGTTTGGAAATAATGGATGTCGATAACGTAATCGAATTGACTTGCGTTTTTTTTGTTGTTTTTTTTTTTTGTCTTTAGCGTTTGATCTGTCTGTCTTTCTCTCGGTTCGTGTCGTACGATAATATTGAACTTCCCGTCATCCTGAAAAGAATTTCTGCTGTGAACGGCATCCGTTAAGGGTGAGGCTTTGCTTAGTTAAAAATACGCAGGTCTTCAATTGGAAAGCGATTTAATTAACTGGGCTTGAAGTCTTGCTGATTACATGTTTAAACCGAGTTAATTTCCATGCATTGTGCAGAACCCAGGCCTCAGAGCGCAGCGATAATTGCTGTGCGCTTGTCGTTTATTACTGCTGACACGGCAGCGGATTGATGTTGTAATTATCCTTTGCTTTTCAAAGCATTTAAGCCTCCTACCGTAATTTTATTATTGAAAGGCTTAGCTTACAGAACCGAACAGAGTGTTTTGGCTTCTTGGTCTCCGCCATCCCCCGTCCCCCCTACCTCCGCCTTTTCTCACCTTTGGAAATTGATTGTAGGTTGTGCGTTCATTTGATCGTGTTAAAACATTACAGGAATTTTCCGGAACCTCCATCTTTATATGTCCGCTGTTATCACGACCACTTAAATTCCGTTACCCGGAGCGTTCCAGGTTCTCCATGGCCGGACATATAATGAGGCAGACTCTCCCGATCGGTCACGTATGAGACCTCTTCGTCGGCGTGGCGATCAGCGTGTGAGGGTCTGCCAGTTAGGATGCGTCTGACCTTTTCAGGGCTGCCACCTCTCGCTCTGAACTTTTCACTCCGAGTTTGAGCGAGCTCTCTTTTGGGATAGGCGAAAGGTCTCCGGAAAATTAATTAGAACTCGATCGATAATCGCTTTGTTCCGTGCGCTCCCGATTCCGCCTGAGAGCAGCGCGTGATATTCGTGGCGAACAAAAACACCTGATCGATGCGAAATAGCACGTCCTCGGGGAAAAGGTCGTGAGTACATGAACGGACGGTTCTTTTAAAAAAACTTTCAGGACGCAGCGTTTATCGCGTTTGGGGAAATCCTCGGTGTTCTCCAGCTCGCGTTCGGGTCGGTTCTTTACGCGGGCGAGAGCGCGGCGTGAGCGTGAGCGTCTGATCGAGGTGACCTCTCTCCGCTCTAGCGCGAAAGAGATTCGGCTCGGAATCGACTCGACTGCTGGACGTGAATCGGACGCGTCGTGTGTTTTGGGTTGCGGCGTGCGAGATGCTAAACTGAGATAAAGGACAGAGCTGTAGCGCTGCAGGAACGACGTGTGTTCCGGAGATTTGGACCAAACGAAAAGAGAAAAGAGAGGCATTGCTGCCTCACAGCTCCAGGGTCCCGGGTTCGATCCTGATCTCGGGTTCAGGATCAGATTTCATTCCCTGATGTCAAGGCTCCGCGTTTTTCTCCAATAAATACGACATTCCCAGGAATATTTTCAGCTCTACATGCCCTTCAGCCAAAAACAAATCTATATCGAGTCCTGCGAACATGTTCATTCCATTTCCATTCCATCACATTTCCTGATGCTTTTACCCAAAGCCACTTTGTTTCAGCTGAGCTGAGCAGATAGAGATTAAGGGCTCTTGCTCAAGTGCCCTAAAGCCTGATTATACTTAACACGTGACTTTACCTGCGCATGCAGGAGCGGCAAAAACACCTGAGGCGCACACTCCGAGCTACACCGCCCCTGACCGTCTCGATCCCGAGTCGAAATCTTTATGGATTTCCTGCACAGCGACGTTAAACACGCCCACAAGCTCTGTTTCACTTTTAAACCTTCCCACCGTCATCGTGATCGCCGTCATGGGCTGTGTTTCAAATCCAAATCCCAGACTTTCCCTTCAGGAGCATTCACTAATCTGGAAAACCCATAAGACTGGTGCGTAAAACTGAGCTTATTCAGAATGTTGAATTCTGGATTCTGATTGGTCAGAAAGTGTCGATTAGTTTCCTATAACAGCAGCTCTGACAGTCGAGACTCGTTATCGTTTCTATAGTAACAGCTCAATCGCAGGGACGTGTGTACGGCGGATGTTCCGCGTAAACGGATTAAAAACGTGTAAATCGTTGACGTGGTGACGTAAGGAGAGGTGTAATTATCGGACACGTATGGAAGGAGTCTCCAGTGTCAGCGCGTTATATCTTTAACTGTCGCGACGTCTTCTCTGCGGTTTCTCGGGAACACGACACGCTGCGATTTTCGATGAAGTGTGCGTTCTTCTTGAATAAACACAGATGCTATACCACGTTGTTGTGGTATAAGGAGAATGAAAACGCTTTGGAGCGTTTTATTCCTTCATCCTGTATTCACACGCTGTCGCGAGAACTCTCCGGAACTTTCCGCAGCCTAATCGAGCGCGTTTCTCACACGAGACGTCGCGGTCTCTCTCCCTCGCTCTGTATCCGTCTCTTTAACTCTCTCTGTGTCGCTCTCTCGCTGCTCGTAGCTCTGTGCCGTGTATCTCTGGATGATTCCCCTTATCCTTGCTCGTGCCCGACAGCCGAGCCTTTCTGCCTTTTGTAGTTATTTATATTCAGCCGTGGAGTCGGGAGAGTCATCAGACACGTTGGGAAAGCTCGACCGACTCGTGTTTTATATACGGCTCGGCTTTTCTTCACCCTCCGTCTTCATGTTTTTGAGCATCTGCTGCATAAACATGAAGTTTCAGTCTCGAATCCTTTTCTACTGCTCTCTTCAAACTGTGAAAGAGATCTGTTTGTCATGTTCTTTTACATTAAATCCATTTCCAGCGGTTTGCTCTTAACCTGTGGAAGAGGGAGTGCTGACCTCATCAGGATAAACTTCATCACCGATCCGGCGTTATTTAATCGCTACCTCAAACTGGCGTCTCGCTTCTGGAGAAATGTTTCCCGGATGTTTCTCATAAAATGGAGGTGTAGAAGAAAAGTTTCCGGAAAATATTATATAAAAAAAATTAAACGGCGAGTGAATGTTACAGCTGAGACGATCCAAACACTTCTGGAGAAAGC
>NC_071258.1:33747406-33772406 GCF_023375685.1 Ictalurus furcatus | reverse complement strand
TGGCATAAGTATTCACCCCCATCTAGGACTTTGTAGCGTTGATCTGAAATGGATTTAACTTCTGAAGTGGGCAACAAAAAAAAAATCACAATAGTTCGATCAATTATTTACAAATAAAGAATGCAAAAATTGTGATTGTGTGAGTATACTTTCACTCGGCGTTAAATTAGTTCTTTTGAAAAGATCAAATTCTTTGAAAAGTATTGCTCTATTTTGCCCCCTGGTGGACGAACTGAAGTCTGTTTTGCGCTGCAGGTGTGAAATGGACTGACATGCACCGCCTGGCTGACCGGGTTCACCTGGAGGAGCTGGTTAAGATCGGCATCCTGCGTGGGAACGTGGAGGACATGCTGAAGGTCCACCTGGGTGCTGTGTTCATGCCGCACGGACTGGGTCATCTGCTGGGCATCGACGTGCACGATGTTGGAGGATATCCTGAGGTCAGTGACCACCAGAGAGAGAACGGAAATATATTCATCCTCTGCGTTTAACGTGCATTAGGAATACAGGGCAACTTAAACACCTGCGTAATGTTAGAAGCTTTTTATTCCTTATTTTTTTATTCTCGTCCAGGGAGTGGAGCGTGTCGACGAGCCGGGCCTCAGGAGCCTGCGCATGGGCCGTGTGGTGCAGGAGCGCATGGTGCTCACCGTCGAGCCCGGCATCTACTTCATCCACCACCTGCTGGATCAGGCCCTGGCCTCGCCACAGCAGCGCGCCTTCATCGCCGCCGACGTGCTCGCTCGCTTCCGCAACTTCGGAGGGGTGAGAAACCCGTTACTATAGAAACGATAACCTGTTCGAACGAGCGCGTTGACATAAACCGGGGGTTTGCTTCTGCGCTCCTTTCATGGAAAACCGTTCAACCAACCATCTTCTGACCGATCACAACACGTCTGTGTGTGCTCGCAGGTGCGTATCGAGGACGACATCGCAGTGACGGCGGACGGCATCGAGCTGCTCACCTGCGTCCCGCGCACCGTCGAAGAGATCGAGGAATTCATGGCGGACAGGAGCGAGAAATCCTTCAGCGGCCAGAAAGATTAAACCGTCCTCGTCACGACCGTCTGAAGAAATCTTCACAATCCGGCTCGTCTACGCCTCAGTTATCTTCTCATAACGTTCGATTCTAGAAAAGCAGTGCATGCGTCAGCTTCTCTCGAACTCCATTACAAGCCTTTTTTTGTAACGATCCATTAATTACAGCTGTTTTTAATCTGACGAATCGCCCGGTAACATCCGTTTCCTCTTCTGAAGCGTTCTCCAGACGTTTTCTAGTCGATATAGACGTTTACCTAAGAAGCCTTTGTACAATTACTCTCTCTTTTCTAATGTTTGGGAGGAAATGATTCTCTGATCAGGGTGAATCTGATGATGAAGGGCAGATTTCTAAATTGCTAAGTTTATATCCTGAAAACCTTACACGCTCGTCCTGAATGACATCGGATCATTATTTCCCTCTGTTCAGTTATTGTTCTTGTAAGCTCGCATGTACGCTCGGTTATGGCATGAAAAAATAAATTTCTCCTGCATCTTCAGTGTGTTCTGTCATTTTGTAGAGCGTATATAATGTAAAATGAAATGGGGGGGATGCTCAAAGATAAGATACAGTGGGTTTATGTGAACGTTAGGGTTAAAGGTGCGTTGGGTGAGGGCAAAATTAGGACCGTGGATGTTTGTTTCACGTAAAGTAGGCGCAGGACACAACTCCCACCACACACCAGCTATTGGTGGAAAGGAAAGGAGAGGAGAGTGATGTAGCCGGTTCAGGAATGGAGATTATTAGGGGGCACCGGGGGTATACCCCTACTCTTTTACGAGAAGCTTCCTGGGATTTTTAATGACCACAGAGAGTCAGGACCCCGGTTTAACGTCTCACCCGAAAGACGGATGAAAGTACTACACGTAGTATCCAGCCCGTAGAAGATCAGGACCAGTAACTCTGGCCTGTGTTCAGATGAAATGGGGGTAGAGTGTTAGCGTAGCGGGCGGTGGGATTCGAAACGAGCAGCTCGGATTATACATAATTAAAAACGGACCCAGACTGATAATTCGCTCCATTTTGTTTCTAAGCCCCGGATGTATCCGGTGTAGTGCGGTCGCTGGTGAAAACATGATTTTGATATAGTTTTGTATTATCGTGTGTATTTACTGTACTGTACATCACTGTGCTGGACAAGCAGCCATTTCATTCCACTGTGTATGTGTGCTTTTTAAAAAAAAAAAAATCGATATTCACTGATTGAGATTTCAAGAGCTGATTCGTTCACAAGAGTTGAGTTCAAGACTTGCGAATCCTGTATAATATATCTACTGTATAATGATTATATTAGCGAGCAGTTTCAAAGCAAGACTCCGCTCGTGTGTATGATACTGTAGAACGCCGTTACCCACAAACCCCAGAAATTACAGTGTAACAGAAGTATGAAACCTTCATAATATATTATACCTTGCCATAAAAACAACGCCTATGAAAGCTGAATCCAGTAGACGTGATCTAAACAGAGAGAGGAACTGAGACATCATTTCCTCCAGACGAGAGCTGACTGGACACGAGAGCTTATTGTGCTGATATTTTCAGATCATAATAAAAGCAGAGCTCCAGTATCAGTCCGAGTAGGATCTCTATGCAGATGATATTTACTGGTGAAGGAAATGAAACCACATGAAAAGTCCTGTGTTGAACTCTCAGGTGATTGTCCCGCTCCTGATCCGGAATGAAGCGGCACGCCTTATCTTCAACGCCCCCATGTTCTCCATCACCACACGACCTGCACATGACAGCTTCATACTGTACTGCCCGTAATGTACAGCTAAAGCCAGCCAACACTGAAAATGTCCCTCTAAGAACCCAGAGAGAACTCACCGAGCAGCACGTCTCCTCGTCGTCCACAAATCGAATTAGACTTTTAATTAAAATGACAGGCTTGTTGCTCTAATCCTGTGGTGCTTAACCGCTCTATTCACATGATAAACACTTGGCGAAAACAATGTGAGTTCCTGTCTGCTTTAGAGAACTGCAGGTGGCACGTGGAGAGGGACCAGTGTGAACAAAAGGGGGGTTTTAAATTACAGCTCACAGAACTGAAGCCAGTCCCATCATGCACCAGCTCCACCAGTGCAGCGCTGCTGGCCAGACCGCATCTGAATGGAATCAGTTAGCAGAGTGTTCACTGTGATTGCCTTGGAAGGGCGAGAGACCGATCATCACAGAGCGAAAGAAAGAGTGAGGGAGAGAGAGAGGGAATGAGAGATCACATGCAGCAGACACGGAGAGAAAAGGCGCAGAGATGCTTCTTCTGTTTAAGCGGTGACCCCCGAGCAGCGGTGAACCCATTACACACTTATGAAATATCGTGCCTCACTTTTTACTTTGATAACGTGATGTAAAAAGTCTAACAGCACAATGGAAGCTGAACAACCGAGTCAAATGCCCTGTTCGCTCGAGTGAACTCGGCCAATAAAGCCTGATTAAAGGTGTTAAAGGTTCAGGTTGTTGAGTTGAAAGCTCTGTGTGTGTGTGTGTGTGTGTGTGTGTGATCATGACAGGTGACAGGTGCTTCCACTGATCACACAGGAGGTGTGTGTCTGATGGAGAGCAGCTGTCACACACTGTAGATTCATTATGAGTTTGACCCAAACGTTCATTCCTACATCGCCATGGAAACCGGTCCGTTACCAGGATACCACACCATGGTCCTGTAACGTGATTAGTCGTTAGA
Source organism: Ictalurus furcatus (assembly GCF_023375685.1). Lineage (NCBI taxonomy): Eukaryota > Metazoa > Chordata > Actinopteri > Siluriformes > Ictaluridae > Ictalurus > Ictalurus furcatus. Next base: position 33,768,684 of record NC_071258.1, on the reverse strand, counting down.
GTGTAGAGTTGTATCGTTTCGTACGGAAGGTTTCGTGTGTTTGTACGAGTGTGTGTGAGAGAGCTCTGTAAAAAGCGTTCACACGGCGTGTGTCTTTTTCCTACAGCGCACACTCCTGAAGCCGACCGAGAGCCGTAATCCGAACACGAAAAGCGCTTTAACTGCACACTTTTGAAAATAAAAATAAAGTCGATGAGTCCATTTTGTTGCTAATGCAGTGGAAATGACCTCGGGACCATCTGCTGTTAGTTCGAAGGAAAAGCTAGTTTAGAACAAAATGCAAAATCTCTCTCTCTCTCTCTCTCTCGCTCTCATTTTCTTTTAATACGTACACTTAAAATACACTTTGCTCCTAACTAATCTATAATAAAGAAGGAATAAACACGGTGTGTTGTGCGCTTAAAGGAACATAATCAACGACAGGGTGTACATATTAGGTAGAAGCATCTGTGACAACTTCCTGTCACCAGGGACCCCTTTATCGTTAAATAAATAAATAAATAAATAAATCCACAGAACCATTCAGTGTGGATTTATTTAACGAACATGCAGAAGACGCATGCAGAGATGGGGTGTACATGAAACAGTGGGGGTGAGGTTACCCAGTGGAAACACTCCAACCGCAAACAGCTTTTCACATGACAATGAGACACCAAGGTAACGATAAGCTCCGCAGCGGTGAGTAAAATGAAATGAAGTATAAAGTGTAAAGTAGTGGTTGCGAGAGCAACCTGAGAGGAATGAAGTATTAAGGGACAGAGGTAGTACTGTAATGAGTCCGTACAATCACATCATGAGATACGAGTTAACAGTGCTTGGACCCCTAAATATATTAGCATTGATTTATTATACGAGCGTAATAACTTTGGGTGGTGATTTCTGCCACTCTAGCAAAATGAAGGAAAAAAAAAATAGGCACAGTACCCCGTGCATGCTTCACAGACCCCCTGGGGATCGCGGGATCCGCTGGGCTAGACCTTTAAACATAAGCCTTTAAACATAAAAAAGCAGGGATAGAAAATGCAGGCGGTTTCGTGGTTAGTACGCTTGCCTCGGACCTCCGGGGTTGAGTGCTCGAATCCCACCTCTGACCTCTGACCTCTGTGCATGTAGCTTTGGGGGTTTCTTCTTTGTTACTCCAGCTTCCTCCCACAGTCCAAAGACACCCGCTGCACACTGACTGGCATTTTCAAATTGTCTGTAGTGTGTGAATGTGTGTGTGATTGTGTCCTGCGGTGGGTTGGCACCCCGTCCAGGGTGTCCCCCGCCTCGTGCCCTGAGTTCCCTGGGACAGGCTCCAGGCTCCCCATGACAAGGATGGATTATTGTTATATCTTGTAATACCTTTCTTTAGTAAACTAACAGCATCAAAATAATACACGTACAAATATAATTCCAGTTTGGTTCCTCTGCCTCTCTAATTCATCCTCTCTAAAAATGCCTCGACAGCCATCATAAACAAGCCCAAACCCTCTGAAACCATCAGCCAAGACTCCTCTTACTGATTCAGTTTTCCTTTTTACCTTTACCTACAACATTTTTGTGTTTCTCCTGCGCAAGCACATCCACTGTCTCTCAGGAATGTCCTGATTAGTTGAATCAGGAGAGTCGGAGCAGGGAAAACGCTGATCTTCAGGTTCTCCAGGAGCCCGGAAACATCTGGCTCTGGCTCGTAACACTTTTCCTAATTTACTCAAAGTCTCTAAAATGTCATCGTTCGAGTCGGTCAAATGAAGAAACGCGCGTTTACGGAGCGACCGTTTGTTTTATCCTGTACAAAAGGCACTTAATGATAATTGTGTGTGAAAGAGGAAGAGAATAATGAACCTTGTTCTGAAAGCGTTTTCTCACCAAACGCTTTTCGTTCATTTTCTGTAAAATTACAGCAGGTGAGCGAAGCACTAATGTTACTCGTGCTTGAACATTATTTTCCTTTTGCTTTACAAAATATAAATCGTTAGCAGCTGAATGTGGGTCTGATTACTGAATTGCCGACTGATTATTTTAATAGTCGGACTGTACGGCTCAATCAGAGAAGGTCACGACTGTTCGGTCTGGAGACAAAAGCGAGGCAAACATTTATAAATGTTCATGTTGGGTTTTAAGACTATTTTGCAAGTTTACTGGAACAGAGCAACCAAACTAATTTCCCTATTAACGAAAATACAAAGAAACATAAGCTCAACGGGAGAATTCTGTAGGCAGCAGATACTCGCTGATGTCAGCCATGCTGCCAAATAAACCAAGGACCAAACGTACGCTAAGGCAGGGGTTCCCAAACTTTTCCAGGGCAAGGCCCCCCCAAATGGCATTAACATTTGACCGAGGCCCCCCTTCTGCAAGATGTCTTTAAAACACATTAAAAATACAGACTTCTGAATATATCCCCCCTTTTTTTTATTAGTAATTACATCTTACATCTTTCCATTACATTGCATTAGGAATTGATTGTGTGTGTGTGTGTGTGTGGCTGTCTGAGAGTGAGAATTTATTTTTCACACCGAATTGTTGAGGCCCCCTGGTGGCCCCCAAGGGCGCTGCGGCCCCCACTTTGAAAACCTCTGCACTAAGGAACCGCCTACTGTCGGATATTATTGGCAACCATCAGAATGTGTTTAATATCATGGTCCTCGTTGTAAAAACAGACGGTGGAGACATTTTAATTGCCCATGACGTTAAATAGTCACATCTCCGTCCTCTCGCGTGATCAGTCGAGTCTCTTTGATAAAAGTGTGACATTGTGCTGGATGAGATTTCAATGGCTGTAGACAGACAGCTCTGATTACAGAGAGATTTGTGGCTCTGACCCTGCTGTTAACCTGAGAGTTAGACGGGAGGTTCTGTCCTTAGTCCCGAAATACTGGAATATCAGCGTGCTGTTAACGCTGAGGAGGATTTATTGGATTAGGATTCAGGGTTCTGCTGTGTAGCCATTAAACACATGGTACAGTGTCTGTAAAGTGTCACATGTTACATGTTTATAGAAGAATTTCTAACAGGAACTTAACGAAGTCAGACAATCTACGTCCGGATTTCTGTACACGAGTTAAACTGAACGGATTAAAGAGTTGTGAGAGTGATCTCACTCCGTATCTCAGCTCACATATTTTGATGCGAGTCTAAATCGTGGTTATCCCCCTGTTTGATTGATTGCTCCTTTAAAGGCGGTCAGAGCGTCACCGCTTTCGTATTGTTCCCAGCGTGTTTGTAATTTGTCTGGGTACGGGACATTAAGTCCGCATCATCAGGGCTCCGTGTTACATTAATCTGGTGCTCTGTGTGTGTGTGAGTGTGTGTGTGTGAGTGTGTGTGAGTGTGTGTGGATTTATTAACTCCAGAGTAAGGCTTTGTGTGTTTAAAAGGCCGAGCTGGCTGTTCTGTTTGCTGTTTCATGATGAACAGAACCAGATTCTGCAGTTTAGGACCCGAGAACAGCTTTTTGTCTATTTAATCAAATTATTTTCCATTCTGAGTCTCTCTTTCTCTCTCTCTCTCTCTCTCCCTCTCCCACTCCCCCCTCTCTCTCCCTCTCCCACTCTCTCCCCGCTCTCTCTCTCTCTCTCTCCACCTCTCCCACTCTCCCGCCTCTCTCTCCCTCTCTCTCTCTCTATCTCTCTCTCACGCTCTCTCCCTCCCTCTCTCTCTCTCTCTTTCACACACACACACTCTCTCCCTCCCTCCCTCCCTCTCTCTCTCTCCCCCTCCCTCTCACTTTCTCTCTCCCTCCCTCTCCCTCGCTCTCTCTCTCTCTCTCTCTCTCTCTCTCTCTCTCTCTCTCCCTCTCTCTCTCTCTCTCTGTTATTTGGGATTTCTGCCTAATTGCTTGCCATTTTTAAATGTTTGCGGTCTGCAGGAACAGACAGTGACGGACGTCATCGGATTGACCTTTAATCGGAGAAGGTCCTTTCAGTGTCTCCGACTCCAGAAGTGATGTGTGAAATCTCAGAATCTTCTGACTGAATATTAACCTCACGTGAACCTCATGTGTGTCCACAGATTGCCGAGATCCTGGCCAAGACCAGACCCTCCGTCCTCCTCACGCTGGTAAATCCCACCATTCTCATTCCTCTGTTTAGTAGAACAAGATTCGATACATATAAGGTCAGAGTCACCACAGTATTATCTTTATATCATCATGAAGCCACTTAATCCTAAAAAATCCTAAAAAAACAGCAACAGAGAAACAGAGAGTAATTGAGTCTTGCATTTTACCTGTTGTTCAGTTTGTTTGGATTAAAAACGAAGGTACATCTGCTTTCACCTCAAATTTAATACCAAAGTAGAAAGTAGCTTGGAGTGAATTAATGCAATAGACATGTTTCCATGGCAACCGCTTGCCGTTCAGGTCCATGTCATAGCATGAGACGATTTATTTTTTCAACATTAGATGTGTTGATATAGCTCAAGACAGTGTTTTATTCCTTAGTGTTGCTGTACAACTGTTAAAAGTCTAGGCACGTTTTTGTCCGGATATCCTGTGTGAAATGGTTTCTCCTGTACTTCCTTAAAGGAAAAAAAACACACACACACACACACACTCTCACACACACTAAACCCCGCTAGAATAAGCTAGTTGAGAAGATTGATGTCCACTTTGACAGAATGGATGTGACCTACAAATCTCTGTCTGCCTCAAGGCCGTACATTTCCCACGCTTTCTAACATGAATAGCTCCAATTTAGCACTAAACCGTCATTCTGCACCATCAACATCAACGTCCCGGCTCCGGCGTCTCCCGCACACTCAGAACGAACGAGGGAACGCTCCTTTTCTCCGTCTGATCAGACGGATTGGATTCAATTGAGGGGTTTTCAACAGCAATAATGGGTTTGGATAATGAGGCACTTGAACGTAGCCTTGAGAGTCTCTCATTCGTGCTCCTCCTCACATTCTGTTACTCTCTCTCTCTCTCTCTCTCTCTCTCTCTCCCTCTCTCTCTCCCCCTCTCTCTCTCTCTCTCACTCTCTCTCTCCCTCTCTCTCCCCCCCTCTCTCTCTCCCTCTCTCTCTCTCTCCCCCTCTCTCTCTCTCCCCCTCTCTCTCTCTCTCTCACTCTCTCTCTCCCTCTCTCTCCCCCCCTCTCTCTCTCCCTCTCTCTCTCTCTCCCCCTCTCTCTCTCTCTCTCTCTCTGTCTCATACAGCGAGGCTTGAACACCGACAGTGGCAGTATCTCCCGTGAAGCATCCTTTGAAGGAATCAGCCAGTGAGTTTCCAAAACAGAAGTAAAGTGCTGCAGTGGAAGAAAAAAAACAACAGCATCTCGTTATTCTGAGGAAAAAAAAAAAACATCTCATTTTTACAACAAAAACTTATTATTATTCTGTGGAGAAAAGCATCTCATTGTGAGAAACATTCTACTACTACAAGAAAAGCATCTCGTTATTACGAGAGAACTGCTCGTTATTGTGAGAAAAGTAGGGCCGAGATGTTTTCTCATAATCACAAGATTGTGTTCCCTTTCAAAGGAAACTTCATGTTGCGTTAAATGAACGCTGTGGGAAGCGCCCTCGCGCGTGACTGGTATCTGAAGCTTGTGTAACATCATGCCTATTTACAGGCCTGCCGTGATCAGGTGACATGGCAATTAAACGACACCTGTGAACCCCACCGTCAGCCTTATTATCTTCAGCGAAAGACTGCATGTCGGTTTTTTGTGTAACGAAAACAAAAAGACGCCTCATTTCCTCTCTATCTTTCTCAAAATCTCTGGACTTTTCTATCCCTTTAACAAAAAGAGAAGAAAAAAAAAAGAATGAGTGAGAGAGAAAAATATGAGTGAGAGAATTCAGGAATTGTGTTACGCCTTGCTCCCATTTCATCATGGGGATTAGTGCACACTTTCTGTGTGAAGTGTCTTGGGTTGGAGCATGCCATGGCAGCCCTCAAGAGGTCTGACTATGCGCATTGTGAACGCCTTACATTAGGCAGCTCCCCTCGCGACTTGCTCTCTTCTCGGAAACCGAAGCGAGTTGGGTTTCAGAGCCTCGCGGAGCTGGGCCGGCCACTGCCGAGGCAGCTAGCCATCTCAGGTCCGGGGGATCTCATATGGATCTGGAAGAGGAGCCGGAGACGAGCGCTGCTCTATCTCTTGCTCTGTCTTCCGGGTCCGGCTCTCCACTGGATTTTGGAGCTCGCTTTGCAAAAAAAAAAAAACGAAAAAAAAACCACACAAAAATAAAAAATAATAATTCCTCTCTGACACCGAGGAGCCAGAAGGATGTGCCAAAAACTGAGAGCAGCATATAAACAGCTGCTTGAAGTTATTACTGAGGCTGGATGAGCCTTTTTCTCCCCAGTGAAAGTAAATCCCTCACACTGCAGAAACTACCCTTTCTTCCAGAAGTGCATGACAAAATATCAGGCTTCTGGGGGAAAACCATGCATAAGCCATATTTATAACCCCACGATGTCGGATTATTCGGCCACTGTGGGAATGAACGGCATGGTTATTTAGCTATGCTGAAGGTGGAGGAGGCACTTGTGAGCTACCTCTCTCCATCGACGGCAGGTAATTTAGGGGGGCCGGCTTTGCCATCCAAGCCATGTAAGGCCACCCTGGCATTGGTGGGCAAGGCCTATGCAGTAGTAGTCTCACTTGTGGGTCACTGCAGACAATGGCAGTGTTGCAGGCCTACCAAGCGGACCTGCTGTGTGAGCTCAACATACGGCAGCATTCAGCCAGTTCCTTCCCTGTTGTGTTGAGTTCACCCGGGCATCCACGATTGGAGCCCAGGCCAGCGCTAGTGCAAAGAAGGCGAGTACGGCAGCCCGCCAACCCCCGCAGACAGCCAGGGGAACCGGGCTGCCACAGTCACAGCCTGCTACTAGGCCTGATCTGAGAATGGTCATGAAGGCCAAGAAAAGTTGATGTCACAAAAGACCATCTAACAGCGTGGAAACTACTGACAAATGTGTCTTCATGGGTTCTGTCTACCATAGAAAAGGGTTACCGGGTCCAGTTCAGAGCTCGAGCCCCCGGTTCAGAGGTGTGCTCACCACAGTAGTCAGCACAGACCAGAGCCCGACGTTAGCGCAGGAAGTTAGATACCTCTTGGACAAAGGGGCCATAGAACATGTACCCCGTTCCCTGAGGAGGTTTTCCCTGGATCTTGGCATCCCCTCCATTCTCTATGAGAGACTGTTGGAGCTTATGGCAGCAGCAGCCATCATCATACCATTTAGCCTATTACACAGGAGACCTCAGTGGTGGCTGAGAAGAGTAATCAGTGTCACGTGGCGATGCCTACATGGTCTGAGAATTTGGAAGTGTCCTGGGTTTTCTAGCCTGGGGTCAAACTCTAGGGGTGTCTCCTTAGCGCAAGATGGTAATGACAGACACCTCCCTCATGGGCTGGAGTGCGGTCTTAGACGGCTATCCAGCTCACGGTCTCTGGAGCGGCCCTCATCTGGAGTGGCATATAAATTGCCTAGAAATGGGGGCCATATTTCTAGCACTGAAATTCTTTCTTCCTTAATTGAGAGGTCACCATTTGTTTACAGACAACATAGTGGTGGTCTCATATATCGACCACCAGGGAGGACTATGTTCGCGCCCCTTGTTCAGGCAGGTGCAATTAATTTTTCTATGGGCAGAGGGAAGGTTTTGTCAGTGAGTGCAATGTACATTCTGGAATGTGGGGGCAGACATCCTGTTTATGCAGGGGCTGAGGCCTATGGGTTGGTGGCTCCATCCACAAGTGGGGGAGTCCATATGGCGGAGGTTTGGCCAAGCGGGAGTGGATGTGTTTTGGATGTGCTGTGGTTTGCCCTCACTCATCCCACACAATTAGAGCTGGACACCATGGTGTACATGTGGCTGAGGTCACATCTATATGCTTTTGCCTCGATCACTCTGCTCCCACAAGTTCTAGCGAGAGTTCGCCAAGACTGTCTATGTCTGCTGCTAAATCACCTTATTGGCCAGCTCAAATATGGTTCTCATAGACAATATCCCTGCTAGACGGCACTCCTTCGGAGATTCCCATCCACAGGGATCTACTGTCTCAAGCTGGAAGGCTGATTTATCACCCTCGGCCGAAAATATGGAAACTGTGGGTCTGGCCCCTGAGGGGCACCAGCTCATAGATTCTGGTCTCATAACTGAGCTTGTAGAGACCATGTAGAATGCTAGAACGCCATCCATGACGAAATTGTATGCGCTCAAGTGGCAACTTTTTGTCTCGTGGTGTGAGTAACGTCAGCTAGACCCACCGAACTGCGCAATAGCTACAGTCCTGGAGTTCTTACAAGGATGTTTCTCAGCGGGGTTGGCTCCTCCTACAATCAGGGTCTACATGGCTGCCATTTCAGCCAGCCACACCCCTATAGATGGAGCCTCTGTGGGGCAACATCCTCTAACTTTGAAGGATATGCGTGGTGTCAGGCGGCTGAGGCACATCTGCAGGCCACGCATACCTTCCTGGGACCTTTCTGCGGTCCTGGAAGGTCTGCCAGGTGCCGCATTTAAGCCCTTAGTGTCAGCCTCTGAGAAGCTTCTGACTCTAAAGGTAGCTCTTCTGCTGGCCCTGACATCTCTCAAGCGAGTAGGAGATCTACATGCTCTCTGTTGCCCCTTTCTGCCTTGACATTACCCCTGGATTAGCCAAGGCCTTCCTGTATCCTAGGCCCGATTATATTCCTAAAGTGCCTACATCTGCTGCCCAGCCTGTAGTATTGCAGGCTTTCTGCCCTCCTCCGTTCCTCACACTGGAACAAGAGACATTGCACCGACTGTGTCCAGTAAGGGCTCTCTGTACTTACGTCTACCACTCCGGCCAGTGGCGTAAGTCAGAGCAGCTGCTGGTCGGCTTTGGCGGCGACAGCAGAGGTCATGCTGTGTTGAAACAACGCATCTTTAATTGGATAGTGGAAGCTATCTCTATCGCTTATGAGGCGTACGGTTTCACTACGCCTCTGGGCATAAGGGCTCATTCCACTAGGGGGGTCACCTCCTCGAAGGCTTTGTCCAAATGAGTATCCTTACAGGATGTGTGTGCTGTGGCAGGGTGGTCTACGCCGCACGCATTCACTCGATTTTACAGCCTGGACATACATTCCGGTCTGGGCTCGAGTGTTTTGCAGTGACCCTCGGGCTCGGGTCATTTTGAACAGGCTCTACCCTCAGTATGACGGAGTGGGTATTCTCGTTCCCACCGCGTTCAGCTAACGCAATGTGAAGTTCCATTTGAAAGGGAACGTTTGGGTTAAACATTCCCTGTTCCCTGAGAAGGGAACGAGACGTTGCGTAGATTTGTCATACCGGGGCATGCCTGTGAATTGCGACTTCGCTTCAGATAATAGAGGCTGATGGCGCGGTTCACATGTGTCATTTATATATCACACGACGTGCTTAACTGCCACGTCACCTGATCCCGGCAGGCCTATAAATAGGCATGATGTTACACAAGCTTCAAATACCGGTCACACGCGAGGGCGCTTCCCACAGCGTTCAGCTAACGCAAAGTCTCGTTCCCTTCTCAGGGAACACGGTTACATGCGTAACCCAGACCATTTTTTTTTCTCACATCGCAGCACTGCACTTGTCCGACATTGTACACGTTTTTTTTATTTTCAGTCTTTTTCCTGAGAGGTTTTGATACAACATTAAATAAACAACATTCCTCCTGTTTCCTGGACAGCTGACAAGTTTTAATTAATGAATGAATTATCTGTAACAGAGCAGTGTGAAGAGTTTAGAAAGTAATTCAGAAGACTTCTGTGAGACTAATAAATTAATCTGATAAGTGCTTTCTATTTCATCAGTTATCTTCACACAACGACGCTTCTGTGGGTCGCTTCTGAAGATACAGATCTTCTGCGGGTCTTTTCTTTGATGTCGGACAGATTCAGAAGATGAAATGGCCATAATCTCTCGAAATTAAACTGCAGTTCAGTAAATCAGTAGATCTATGAGACAGAATTGGATGAGAACATTCCTGAGGCTTTGATTGAAGATGAATCGCTCGGCTCTCGCTGGCGTTTCATGTGAAGAAGCAGAAGTTCTTAAATCCGGGATCCTGATTACTCATTTTTAATGCAATCTAATGAACATGGTTTCATTATCACACTAAAAGACACGGAAATGAAACTTTCTAATAAAGCCGTAATGTCTTACAGAATGTGTTTTTGATCATCTTTTATTTAATATTGGAGATGTGGAAGAATGATTATTATGCACACCTTTTGATATTTGACGATACCACTGAGTCTGACGCGATACGATTCGATGTATTAACCTTATTGATAGGTGACCAACTTTGATCAGAATCTGAGGTAATTTGTGAATTACACAATTATTTACACAATTATTTATTTTAAAAGGATGAATTGTTTTTTACGTACCAGTCCTTTTGATATAAGAAGCTTTGAGCCACAGTGTCAGTAGCTTTTATCATCTCTCTCAATAGTCCTTGAAAACATTTTGCATCACCACAATCATGCATCATTATAATCGCTATATTTTTACAGAGGATAATCCACTATGAGTAATAAAGAGTAATGGGTCTTCTCCCCATTGGACATGCCGAAACACCTCCCCAGGGAGGTATGCAGGAGGCATCCCAGCTAGCGACTCTACATTGAGTTCCCTCCAAACGTCTGAGCTCCTCACCTTATCTGTAAGGGTGAGCCCAGACACCCTGCAAAGGAAGCTAATTTCCACTGCTTTTATCCGCAACCTCATTCTTTCGGTCAGTACCCAAAGCTTGTGACCATAGATGAGGGTTGGGACATAAACTGACCAGTACATTGACATCTTCGGCTTTCGGCTCAATTCTCTCTTCACCACGATGGACTGGTACAACGTCCACATAACTGCTGATGCTGCACCAATCCGTCTATCAATATCCCTCGCCACTCTACCCTCACTCGTGAACAAGACCCAGAGATACTTAAATTCCTCTGCTTGAGGCAGTATCTCATTTCCAGCCTGAAGGGAACAACTCAAACTTTTCTGACTGAGAACCATGGCCTCAGATTTGGAGGTGCTGACCCTCATCCCGGACGCATCACTCTCAGCTACAAACTGCCCCAGAGCACGCTGGATGTCACTGCTCGATGAAGCCAACAGGACCACACTGCCTGTAAATAACAGAGATGTGATCTTGAGGTCACCAAACCAGACCCCCTCCATCCCTTGGATGTACTTAGAAATTCTGTCCATGAAACTCATAAACAAAATTGGAGACAAAGGACAGCCCCGGTGGAGCCCAACGTGCACCGGGAACATGTTGGTAATACAGACCAGACTCTTGCTCCGGTTGTACAGGGTTCTAATGACCCGTAATAACAGGTATAGTACCCCATACTCCCTAAGCACCCTCCACAGGATCACATGAAGGACACGGTCATAAGCCTTTTCCAAATCCACAAAACACATGTAGACTGTTTGGGCAAACTCCCATGAACCTTCCATGATCTTTTTAAGGGTAAAGAGCTGGTCCATTGTTTCACAGCTAGGACGGAATCCACAATGCTCCTTCTGAATCCGAGGTTTGATTAATGTCTGGACCCTCCTCTCCAGTATCCTGGCATAGATTTTCCCAGGGAGTGTGATACCCCTAAAGTTGGAACACACCCTCCGGCGCCCCTTTTTAAAAATAGGGACCACCACCCCACACAACCTCCACACAATGTTGAAAAGTCATGATAGTCAAGACATCCCAATAATATCAATAGCCTTCAGGAACTCAGGAGCCCTGTCACTAAGGAGTTGCTTAACTACCTCATCTTCTTCTCTTGGATTTAGCCTGTAATTTGAAACGATGATCCAGCTGTGCTTTAAATTCCAATTAACCACGTCAGAAGATGTTCGGGAATCGGATTAGGAAACTTGTCACGCTCGTTTTTTTTCTTTTTGTGAGACTTTGATAAAAAGTCGAAACGTAGACGGCTCGGCTTGCTTTCTTGGCGAGCGGAACGTCTTTAATCAGGGATGGTGAGTCTTACTGCGTGTCGGCGTCTTTTTTCTGATGAACTCCGTCTCATCAGCACACAAAAGATATGCAAATGAAGTATTCGAATAAAGCTTTAGCGTGTTCTGCTGCTTTGATGCTGGTCGTGTTCTATAAAACGTGTTTGCGCTGAGGGGAGAAATGAAGTTGGGTGGCCAGCGCAGAGCCTGAGCGAAGTTTCTGAACACGCTGTGTAAACAACGCTTTACCCGGGCGTCTCAGATGTCAACACATAAAGCTTTCCGAGCGTATCTGACTATCTAAACCGCCTCGCACGTATTTCCCACGCTGCTAATTTGGAGCCGAGACGCTCTGTTCTACCCGAGACCGAGCCCAGAAGACGTCAACAAGCACACGGACACGAGCAGCCTCTCCCCAGATAATTCTGCAGAAGCTTTCCACGACAGGACTCTCGTTCTTTCTCTCCCTCTCTCCCTCTTTCATTTCCTCTCTGTGTCAGAGTAATGGGTTGCGTGCCCGGCTGGCTGCTCTCTGCATTACTCTCGCTCCAACATTACAGCTGCACTCAGCCCACACCTTCCCTCCATCCCTCCTCCCCTTCTTCCCTCCTTCCCTACATTCCTCCTTCCCTACAGTCCTCCATCCCTTCTTCCCTACATCCCTCCATCTCTCCTTCCCTGCATCCTTCAATTCCTCCATCTCTCCATCCCTCCCTCCCTGTGATGTATGATAGGCATGAAGTTTATACTTTATTTATTTACAGTGGCATCCAATGACACTAAAGGTTCCATCATTTCCATAAAGGTGCTAAGGTCAAAATGAGCCGCAACAAGCACTGGAGAAAGAAGAAGGTTGTAGCAGTTTTGCATTTGCATAAATTTAATTCATCCAAGTTGTCCTTATACGGTATGTAGGAAGTACAACGCGAATGGACGCAAACTTTCTCGCTGCTCGCTATCCCACAATTCGCTCGTGCGTCGTTTCGCTTCCCTGTTAGAAATAAATGGGTGCGAAATTTCGGGTGAAGAATTCACAGTGGACACGTAGTGGACCGAAACCTGTTTGTGGCTCTTGTGAACAGTGATGGTACCAGGATGTTTCCTCCCCAAAAGCTGGTTGCCTCTGCCAGGAGGTTCAAGCTTGATCATAGATAGCTTTCAACAAGATGATGTGCGATACATATTTTCAAACGTGACACAGAAATGGGTAAGAAAAATACACAGTGGTTGTTTTGCAATTATCACTTCAGTCTCATGCGGTCTGAAATGAGGTCTTATCTTAATGAAGGTGCCAGTCATTTTGGAAGGCACTGTAAGTACAATAGCAGCGGAAATGCGTACAGAATGGGCGCTGATGTGTTAAAAAAAAGCTAAATGTCATACATTAATTAATACATCCATGCATTTTCTATACCGCTTATCCTTCAGGGTTGCAGGAAACCTGGAGACTATCCCAGTGATCACGGGGCACAAGGCGGGGTACACCCTGGACAGGGTGCCAATCCATCACAGAGTACAATCACATGCACATTCACACACCCATTCACAACCTATGAACACATTGGACATGTCAGTGTCTTTGGACTGGGGGAGGAAACCGGAGTACCCTGACGAAACCCCCGCAGCACCGGGAGAACATGCAAACTCCACAGACACAGGGCAGCGGTGGGAATCGAACCCCCGACCCTGGCGGTGTGAGGCGAATGCGCTAACCACTAAGGGCCCACATTAATTAATACATATCAAATGAAATTAACTATATGTTCTTCACTAATCACATAGCAAATAAAGACACCGTTTGAGTCATTATAAGTGATGTTCACACACATAAACGTTGGAATAGAAACAGCTCCGGTGTTGTGCGTTTGTGTTTTTTGTCGTTTTTTATGCACTGAGTAACTTTTTTTTTGTTCCTGTGTTAACGGTGTAAAAGAGTCTCACATTTCCTCCATCACAGGCTTTAGAGAAAGCTAAAAATAAACCCTACACGTCTGGAGATAATTTAAGAGCTCACGGCTCGGCTCTTCGAGCTGTCGGATATTTAACAAAGTGAAAATGACAACGTGATAATGTTTTATCCCCAGATGCTACAGGTGTTTTCGGTTACGTCTGCGTCGTTGGAAATCACGTGCACTCTCTGTTTTGTTTTGCTTTTTCTTTTCTTTCTTTTTGAGCGTTCATCTGAAAGTTTTTGGACATATCCAAAACCACACACTAGCCTTCTAATTAGGTGTCCAGATCTTCAATTGTTTCTTTCACACTCACACTTCACTCAAGTTTCAGGTTTCTTTCAGTCTGAGCACCCTACTTTGAGAGCTTTAATGTAGCACAGTACCTCCAACTCCGTATCTGTCTTAATCAGACGACTGCAGAGGAAAAACTCTTACGGCTTACAAGTTACAGCTTTAAAAGCGTCGGACCGGAGACCGAAAAAGACGGAGATCCCTTCCATAAATGTTATATACGTGTCTATTTATAGAAAACGTCACGAGAAGAAAACAGCAATGCCTCATTTTCTTCATTAACTGCGTTTCATCAGTGGTCAGTGTGGAGGAGGAGGAGGAGGTTGAGAACGCCGCTCCTGGTGAACACTGACACTACCGGGGTGTCAGGAAACGCGGTGTTAGTTTTGTCTCTTCGTGTCATTAGGTGATGTGAAAAATGAGCCCATATGAGAATTGTCTCCTCCTCCTCCTTCTCCTCCTTTTGAGTTTTTCCTTCATCTCTCAGCGGACGTTCAGTCAAAATCTATAACGCGGGTGTGTATCTCAGCATGCGGCCTGGCAGAGGAGACCGTGTTCCGGTAGCATCCCGCCGCAAGCTCCCAGGACAGAATCAAGTTTCAATTCCGCTCTCAGCCTCCATGCAGCTCGGGCCCTGAGAAAGGCCCGTCATTTACAAAGACACTTTTTTCCCCTTCGCAGCTTGAACGTTCTCGTACGCGTTACATCGCACGTCCCTGCTGAGACCTGCGGCATAACAAGCCGTCCTCTGTTCTCCTGTCTTCTGTCATCCTGTCTGCTCCTCTCCCGTGAAGAACCTCATGTGCAGAGCTCATGACATTACCGCCAAGAGTTTCTTTTCAGCTCTGAAACGACGTACGCTAACACGTAGGTGCAGCACTAGGATATAAAATAATTTGATAGACCAAATAAAAAAGTCCAATCTGTTTTTTTTCTGTCAGTACGGCCGAGTGAAATGAGGCTACGTCTGATCTTGATCCTGTCTGATGTTTCCCAGCTCTCAGAGGCACTCGGGCGTTTGATCAGCTTCACCTCAACGTGAACACAGGAAAATAAAAGACGACTTTCGTATCTCAACGATCTTCTTACACCACATTCATGCAGAAGATTTTTAAGATCTTCAGACAGGTTTCTTTTGTATGGAAGTATAATAGTGCCAAATTTCCTCAGGGCAAAACGGCATGTTGAATTACATAAATCGAATTTAAAACATATCACGATAACAATACTCGAATTTTTCTGCCCAGCGATTTGACACTAATCGGAAAAAAAACAACACAGCAATACCAATGCTTGAATTAGTTTCCTCTGCGATTCATTGGGTTTGTATATTTTGATTGAAAACAAAATTCCAGCATTCAAAATTCAATGCACACGTTTTCACCTTCCTAAAATACAGTTCTAAAATATTCAGGTGTTAAAAATACCATCTTCATTATTCATCAGGTAATATTTCAACACATTATTTTTCAACCTCACAAATTCAGGCTGCAAAAATCCAGGTCTTGAAATTCAAATCTTTACATCCGGGTCTCACAGGAAGAGCGATGGATTGCCGATACTATTGTAACACGTTACTCTGGGCCGGCCCCCTAGTGGTGGGATTGTGCAGACACGCCACAAGAGAAGATGAACCTAGCGGACTGGCATAAACTTGGAGTGACGTATTTGCGGATATGCGGAAATTAAGGGACCGTCTCTAAAGTTACCTACGACATTGTTATACACGTTTCTAACTTCAATAGCATTTGAAGGGAATGACTTACAGTCATATAACCCACTGTAATGTGTTCATCTAGGTGTCAGCTATAACGCATACCTGTCAGTGTTTTTATTCAATTTATGCAATTCAACATGCTATTTTGCCTTGAGGACATTTGGCACTATTACTTTTTTATGTCCATCGATCCCGTTTAAAAACTAAGCGGGGGGTGGTGGAGCTTTTTCGGTCACCGCCCCTCGTTTATGGAATAAATCGCCACTGGATATCCTCCTTTGCACCTATTATCGTTTTTAAAAAGAGGCTGAAAGCGTATCTCTTCTCCCAGGTGATTTAATCTCATTTTTTACTATTGTCTATCACCAGTCTCGATTTGGTTTTATTCTGTTTTATTCTGTTCAGCACTTTGGTCAGCTTTTGGTGTGTTTAAATGTGCTGTGGAAATACAATTTACTTACTTACTTACTTACTTACTTTAAAGCATGGAAGTGGCTAGAAGTGGCTCGGACCTACTTTTTTATTTATTTATTTATTTTTGACTTTTTTATGAAGTTTGCTTCTGATCTGTGCCGGTGTGTTTCTTTTGGCCAAATGCGAATGTTTCACTCACTAATCGCACACGGCCGAGAGGTTTTGATTCTATTAAAAATGATTCATGAACTGTTTCGGTTATGCGACTGTGTTTATTGAGAATGTTTATTGAGAATTCTGGATTCTGGTTGGGTTTAAGGAGAATCAAGACTAAGAAGATGTTTATTAACATTTATGGAAGGAGTCTCCAGTTTTAGTGATTAGTAACAGTCAGAGGTAAAGCTGTGACTTACTGATATCTTCAGGATGGAGGATGTTCTTGGACGGTAACATGACATACAGTATTTTTTAAATATTTTTTTGGCCTTATTAACGTCAGAGGAGCCTAGTGAGGGAATAACTCCTCCGCAAAATTAAATGTAACCAAAAATGGATAAAAAGTGCGTTGTTCTTAAAAAAAAAAATCATTGAAAATTGTTGTGGTATAAAAAGAATAAAACGCCACAGTGTTGTAGCAGTAACTCAGCTTCATTACATCTCAGTATCACGGATTATTCCACTATAACAGCACGACACCAGAACTTTCTGGAGCCGAATTAACCAGCATTTCTTGTGTGTTATCTACAGCATCATCACGGTCTCTCTCCCTCGCTCTGTATCCGTCTCTTTAACTCTCTCTGTGTTGCTCTCTCGCTGCTCGTAGCTCTGCGCCGTGTATCTCTGGATGATTCCCCTTATCCTTGCTCGTGCCTGACAGCCGAGCCTTTCTGCCTTTTGTAGTTATTTATATTCAGCCGTGGAGTCGGGAGAGTCATCAGACACGTTGGGAAAGCTCGACCGACTCGTGTTTTATATACGACTCGGCTTTTCTTCACTCTCCGTCTTCATGTTTTTGAGCATCTGCTGCATAAACATGAAGTTTCAGTCTCGAATCCTTTTCTACTGCTCCTGGAGGAAATGCAGCGGGTTTGTGTCTAATCACATTTTTAATAATATATACTCTTTTTTTTTTTCATTTATCACAAAACTTTTCACTTCTTGAACTCTTCAAACTGTGAAAGAGATCTGTTTGTCATGTTCTTTTACATTAAATCCATTTCCAGCGGTTTGCTCTTAACCTGTGGAAGAGGGAGTGCTGACCTCATCAGGATAAACTTCATCACCGATCCGGCGTTATTTAATCGCTACCTCAAACTGGCGTCTCGCTTCTGGAGAAATGTTTCCCAGATGTTTCTCACAAAATGGAGGTGTAGAAGAAACAAGACAACAATCAAAAAAATATCCATTTAATAAAAAGTTGAGTGAAATTCAATATCCTAACTTCCATCCCTCTATTTAACTTTTTTTTTTTGCGTAGAGGGATGCGTAGCTCAAAGCGTCGTCTAGGTTACGATGTATTACTTATGTATCTTTATTTCTTATAAATGTAGATGTGTCATGTTTATATCTCTGCCTGTGTAACTCATTTAAAACAATAGAGTTTGAAACATAAACAGCGCCCCCTGTTGGAAAAGGCCCCAAACCCTCTGCCTCCTCAGGATCGTCTACGAAATACATCCAGTCATTTAAAACTGTAATGAATTATTGTTGAGTCGATTCTCAGTTTACTCAGGAAGTGTTTCCTCTGTCCTGTTTTGCATTATCTGTGCTTTTTTTCACTTCCTTTTATGACCTGAACATAATGATGCAATGACACAACAATATCATAAAAGCAGGAAGTTTCCCATTACAACACGTTTTTACAGACTCGAGGTCTATAGAAATGTAATAGAAAAGACAAATATAGGAGTGTGTCAGGTCGTGTATTTAGCAGTAAAACAGCTCCCCCTGGTGGCTGAAGCATGAAGCTCTCAAAATAACATTTCTATAAAATGTTAAGCATAAAAGTAAAATACATTTTAAAGTACATAACAACATTTAGGTATCAGGTTATACGGCTATAATGAAAGTTTGTATTTGTTCATTTATATTTTAATAAGTTAAAATAAGTTAAAGTTAATTTGTTTCCCATCAAACCAGGTGTTTGTGTGTGTTGAGTTCTTCATCAGGAGGAAACAATATCCTAGACTGACTCAGGATCTTCATGGTGATGTCCGTGTGATAATTTGCTGTGTGATATGGACCGACATGCACCACCTGGCTGACCTGGAGGAGCTGGTGAAGGTCGGCATCCTGCACGGGAACGAGGAGGACATGCTGAAAGGTCGTGTATCATGGCTGACCCTGCACTCTGATCCTAACAAGCTGGAATGCGCAAAGAAAAGAAATTCACTGTACCGTAATATGCACTACAGTATATGTGCTTCTTCTCCAAACTACAAATTACAATTTCTCTTCACTGCAACTGAGAAACCCAAACTGTTCCAGGATGATGACGCCCCTGTGCACAAAGCGAGCTCCATGAAACATGGTGTGTGAAGGTTGGAAGAAGGTAGAAGAATTCGAGTGTCCTGCACAGAGCCCTGACCTCAACCCTACTGAACACCTTTAGGATGAACCGGAGCCTCCTCGACATCCCGAATTCAGTACCTGACCTCAACCTCACAAACGCTCTTGTAGCTGAATGAACACAAATTCCCACAGCCACGCCCCAAAATCTAGTGGAAAGCCTTCCCAGAAGAGTGGAGCGCATTATAACAGCAAAGGCGGGATAAATCTGGAACGGGATGATCAACAAGCACATATGAGTGTGATAGTCAGGTGTCCACATGCTTCTTTGTTTTGTTACAGACAAAAAAGGTGCCATTATAGGATGTTTCCATATACACGCCGTGCTCTGTAATTAGCCTTTAGTTGCATCGGTTAACGGAACGTGTGCCCCGTTGATTTTTGGCGATTTGGAATAATAATATGAGCACTGTGTGTTCCTGAATACAGTGGCATACCCTATTTCAGCAGAGAAATAAAAGTCATTAAGTGTCTTAATATACATTTGACAAATACAGAGCTTGTATTTAACACAGCAGTGTTTACATGTTATTCTACTTTTTTCCACTAGAGGTCAGTGTTGCAGCACAAAAAAACTGAGCAGCTACATTATCCTCCTGCCAAAAACCTAAATCACAGCGAATTCTCAAAGAAAATCGGTCTAATATTTGGATTTTTAACATTTTTTTCCTATTATTTCTGAATCTATTTAGACATCAGAATACAGTGTGGTATTTACAGAAGAGATGCTATTAGCTATTGATTATTTTATGCCTTTAAGGTGGTCAACTAATGGAAAATACCTAAAAGAAAGAATCAAATGCTCTCAGGAAGATAAATACGTTAATAATCATCATAATAAACCTAATAATATATTTATACTGTACTGAAATGGATAAAAATGATATAAGTTAGTACTGCTATATGTCTAGGAAGCTGTTAGCCATTGATACCTGTGTAAAAAAAAAAAAAGGCTGATAAGTAGATTCCAAAGCAGTCAGGTGGATTAAAAAAAAAGGATCAGTTATTACAGATATGCCTCAGAGGCTGTTAATTTATTCCAAAATCCCTGCAAGACTAATTCCAATCCTGCAATTTTAATCTGGTGTGTGTATATATATATAGCCTCTTAGGCAGGAGAACTGTTCAAGTCGGGCGTGATGCCTTTCAGTCCTCATTTAGGACCAAAGCAGCCCTTTACAGAAAAATCACACAAACTCATCATGGTTTATATATACAAAGAGAGAGAGACAGAGAGAGCGCCTACACATGTTATGTTTCACACATTCTTCTCTTTCTCTTCTCTTTCCCTCTCATCCATCCAGTGAGGCTTTACATCAAGCACAGTTTAGCATCCAATCATTTCCAATCACGTTCATCCTCTCATGCTACACAAATGTAGTTAGCTCTAGAGCTGTTCATGTGTGTTTGAATATCTGGACCTACCTCAGTAAAATAGTTCAGTATGACGGAGTAAACAAAGACTGGTTTAAATTGAGGCGTGTCTATCTAATTTGAAGAAAAAAAAAGAGTGTTGAAGTAAATGTAGCTACATTTTTTAAATGTTACATGGTAACTAAGTGTGCTTAGTTTGCTTTGATAATATATTTAAAAGTAACAACTTTCTGTCTTTGACGTTTTCACATTTTTAAGCGGAATACTTCCACTTTTAATGATTATTATTGTTGTTGTTGCCTATTCCTTCACTTAAGATTAATGTCTCTGTAGGTTGTGTTAGTTGGGTTCATCTTGATTAAGTTTTGCAGATGAATCGTGTGCACCTGTTGCGAGCTGCACTATTGATAGCGGCCACACGGTGTCGCAGTGAGCTCCGTTCATATCTCAGTGCAGAGAAAAATAAACCTCGCTCTGTAGGAGAAGTTCTAACAGCAGGGCTGGTGCAGTGGTTTGGGGATATTATTTAAAATGAAATAAATGAATAAATACTACTAAAAAGCTGAATTTCTTCGCGTTGTGATTTATATTCGGACCTGCATGCGGGGGAAAAGCGGTGAGTGATACTTTAAAGCTTTTAACTCTTATTAAAGACTTGAAACAGGTGCGTTTTAACAGTGTAAAGTCTCTCGTCCTTCATCAGAAATAAAAGAATGTTTTGGTCAACATTTCTACGCGTTTAGTGGAAACTTCTAGAGCCAGTTACTGAATG
This sequence comes from Ictalurus furcatus, assembly GCF_023375685.1. Classification (NCBI taxonomy): domain Eukaryota; kingdom Metazoa; phylum Chordata; class Actinopteri; order Siluriformes; family Ictaluridae; genus Ictalurus; species Ictalurus furcatus. The sequence continues at coordinate 33,747,686 of NC_071258.1, read as the reverse complement.
GCAGGAGAAATAAAAAGCTGCGTGTTTTCATGTGGTTTTGTTTGCTACAATGTTCGAGATGAAACACTTCACCCGAAACTTACAATAAAACTCATACACACATCAACTACACACACTCTCAACTCATTTCTTTACACAAACACACTTTCCAGTGTTGTAACATCTCCAGCTCTGTTCAGGGGAAAGTATGTGCGCATTAGTGCGTGCTCCAAAACGGTCCGTCGATGACGTCATGGTCTCATTTGCATGTTCATAGTTCGTCATGGTTATCTGCCAGTCA